>NC_068363.1:104448525-104653525 GCF_020536995.1 Dreissena polymorpha
TGTAGACATATATAATAAATATACAATATAATAAAATAATTATACAAGTCTAAACTATACTGCTGTTCGTGGGAACTTTTGTGTAATAACTGTCGTTTTTATCTAGGCTTTTTCAGTGCATGACAAAGGCTTGATGTGGTGTTGGACAAAAAGAGAACGAAGAAGAGTTTTTACTATAACACTTTGTTACAAAAAAACAACAACAAGTAACCCCTTGGTTACGCCATTATTTACCCCAATGGCATTTGTTTAACAAACGTAGAATAGGACCACAACGCAAAATATTAAAAACCTACCACTTGCGGTTTCAGATAATATGATTTTTAAAGTTATTTGTTCTTTAAGTATATAACAATTACATGACTTATTGGGTATGATGAGCTTTAAACCCATGGACATTATGTGAACACACTAGATAAAAAAGTATTGAATGTTATATACCACAGTATTACATTTCTCACTCTTGGATTTCAGATAATCAGATTTATTTAAGTTATTTTCAATACAAACTATATATATAACTTATTTTACACCTGGTGCGTGGCAAGTTTTGATCCCACGGTCATGATTTTAATAAACTTGGAAAAAAAATTCATTAGTTGTTACTATATACATTAGAGGAAAGCAGGTGACCTCCATGCCGATGCTCATGGTGGCACCAGTATCACGATTTAAACAAATCTGGTAGAAAGCCACCTTAGGGTGTTACAAACCAAATATTCAAACCCTAACACTTGTGGTTTCAGAGTAGATGTTTTTGAAGTTATTTACTTTTTAAGTCTATCTAAATATTGTGACACAGGGCGTGATTAGTTTTTATCCAAGTGGCATGACTTCAATATACTTGGTAGATAATACAATCTATGTAAGCGTTTCCGATCGCCAAACAAAATCGCCAAAGGCGATTTAATCTTTTAGTTAGCGATTATATATTTCACCGTTAATTTTGTAAAAGACTATTGAACGTAAAAATGTCAACAAATTCACTATCGCTATATGCCGAAGTTGGTCGATTTCCCTTGCATATCGACAGATATGTCAGGATGGTTAAATATTTTTTAAAATTACATACTGTGAAACAGGGAAATTGTATTCTTAAACAAGTTGTAGTTTTACAAAGATTAGAAATTGAACGTAAAAATAATGCTAACAATTGGTCATCGAAAAATACGGGACATTCTTAACCAAACCGGTTTCACCGATGCATGGCTATTCCCTGAATCTGTTAACAATGATCACTTTATCCCGTTATTAAAAACAGATAACGAGACCAGTATAATACCAACTGGGATGTCAGTGTGACGCCGTGTAGCTCAATGATCCTATATAAGGAACTCAAACCGGTTTTTGAAAGATCATCGTATCTTGATATTGTTGACAACAAAAAACATAGGAACATTATTGCAAAATTACGTTTGTCCTCTCACAAATTATCCGTAGAAACGGGCAGACACCAGAATATTGACAGAGGTCAACGCAAATGTATATTATGTAACCTAAATGACATTGAGGATGAATTTCACTTTGTTCTTAAATGTCCTTATTATAATGATGTTAGGAATGCATTAATTCCGAAATATTATAGAATCCGGCCAAATATGTTCAAGTTTATTAAACTACTTAATAGCTCAAACAAAACTGTATAAAGAAAGCTAGCCATGTATTGTTTAACATGCTTTAAAATAAGAGAAAATGTCATATATATGTAGTGTTAAATAGAAATACATTTTTACCAAAAAATAAGGTCAGAAATTTGTAATTATACCTATATTTGTAAACATATATGCATAACATTGTGTGACCACTGTGTATTAAACCCATCCATGTACCATTCTCACGAAATATGTTCACGAAATATGTTTATTTCGTGTTTATTAAGATTATTTATTCTTTACAATGTGTGTTTTTGTGTGTACTTCAACGCATGCTGTTATTTATATGTGTGTTCATGACGATGAGCTTCACATGCTTAAGTAAAGAATAAACTATTCTGTTCTGTTCTGATTATAGTTTAAAATGTGCAAGAAAAGATTGCAAAGAAACACAATGTTTCAATGCAATATTATATTATATAGCAATATTCCCTACTTTAAAAGAGCAGCCGATACCTATTTCCACATGTAATTACCATAAATGCTCCATGCGATAATAGATAATCGACTGATAAGAGATAACCGGACGCGGGTATCGTATATTTAAGCCACATTACACAGTCATCTATGCTGACACAGATGCATCACGGGATATTATCGGGTAACTTTCCACTTCCGAAATTGTTTAACGTTCAATCGGTTACGAGAATGCTTATGGAGGCGGAGCTATATGGCGACTATTATTTTTGATTGACGTCGGTTACGGAGTAAGCGTTTATCGCAGGTTGTTAACAATAAATCACAGTTCTAGCATTTACGTGATACAACCAAAGCGCTAAAGGCACTGAAGTTGTTCTCTATGGCATAATCTTAGACTCATTTTTAACTCATTTTCCAAAATTAATCGCAAGTTTGAAATGAACACTAGCCACTCAAGTTTATAAAGAGTGTCTTAACGCACCGGTCGAGATGTGTGAACACTGGTTATCATCCTATTTATGTTACAGAGATAACTTAGAAAATATAACAACAACACGGTCCTAGGTTTTACGTTCTGAAATCATAGAATGTATGATGAAAATGGTAAAATGAGAACAAAATATAAAGACAATTTGCAATCACCATCATATTAAATGAATATTGTTGGAATTCCGAATACCTATCACACTAAGAATATTATTTCATGATGTAAATTCCATGTACAAAGCTTTTGATTTTTGACACCATATACAAATTCAAAATATACACAAAGATAAGCGATGAAAATAAATAAAAAATAAGTCTGCGAGCAAAACGTTTAACTCACGAATGAGGTAGCCATAAAGACAGCCCTGCTGACCCTAACTTTGTTGTTTATGCATTACGTGTTACCCTAGCAGTTCACACGGTGTCAACTAGTCTCTGACCTTTACATGGGTATAGCACCTAAATGCGTTTTTTCGGCATAGCTGTTTTACCCAGCTTTTCACCTTAAATGACCTACTACTATTACTACTAATGCTCCAAATGTTACCAATATAAAAAGTAGCTTAATATTTGAGAGCGTCATCAAGTTGGACTAGGCCGCTAATAGCAATAAATACCTGCAGCGTGTACGAAATGGCGGAGAAAAAATGTAAGCAAACTTTCCCAACGCGTTGGTTGTCGTTAGAGGACAAAAAGCGATCACAAAAGCCTAAACGCGTTTGCAATATGAAGTCCCCACACTGATCCGACATTTTTCTAACCGTTCAAACGCGCGGTTGCACTTCACTGAAAAAATACTTATTTGTTTAAAAAGATCATGATACCTATATAAAACTCTTACTAATGGGCGGGCTCTCCACTTTATCCCATTAACAATAGTGAAATATTTAAAAAGAGATCATTAAAAATGTTAACTGGGTCGCGCTTTATTCTCCCAACACATATCCGAAAAAGTCACGAGGTATAGACACCGTGTTATTCATCTGTTAATGATTAGACTTCAGTATACATCTGAGCGGAGATTTAAAGTTGATTTAACAACCTCATTAATAGTTCACAAAGAAATAAAACCTGTATTTGAAAGGTATTTTTATTTGGATTTTATTGACAATAAAAAACTTACAATAAAATATTGTCACATAAGTTGTTAATCAACAATAGCATACATTTTAACATTATCAGAAACGAAAGAATTTGTACTTAATGAAATCTTATCGAGTAAGAAGACGAATATCGCGTTATTCTTAAATGTGATTTAGAAGAAAGATCCAAATACATACCAAAAGCCCTTTAAAGCATAACATGCTTTAAGAAAAAAAAAGATAATTGTATTTTTCTTAAAATCTATATTTATTATTGTCATTTATGTACCGTTTATTATGAAATGAATTAACTTTGCTTTTGTCTGTTAACGCTCATTTTTGTTAACACTTACAGTTAATTATAAAATGAATTTACTTTGTTTTCGTCTGTTAACGCATATTTGTGTTAACACTTACAGTTTATTATGAAATGAATGTACTTGTTTTCCTGTTGCCACTGATGTTTGTTTTTATATGAACAAACAACACTTTCACGCATTCTACATTATTATCTTAACTAATCATTTTTCACGCATGTATGCAATACAAAGCAATCAAAGGGAATCAAAGAGAATTACATATTTATTATGCTCTGCTCAAATTATAAAGCTTGGTCTTGGGCAGTAGTGTTGTTTTGCTTGTTTGAACAAAATACAAACATCCTTTTGTAATCTACCACATTGTTTATATAAATTTTCATTTTCTTCCAAGCCATGAACAAGGCCCTTAAAATGAAATGATAACATAAAATGCTTACTGGTTGAAAATGTTCGTTTGTATAATAGCAAAATATATACATATATGTATAAATATAATTTCGGGGTAATGTTAATTTTGCCGTCCCCTGAAGAGTTATGTAAACCTCGGCCAATATTACTTCAACTGTCAATGATTTGTATAAAATATACAACTTCCCCTTCAATATTCTTCCCGCCCCACACTAACCGCATATCCTGTAACGCCGTTCATACGTGTGCCTATTCGCCTGTTAGTCCCCTACCTTGTTTGTTGTATCTCAGTTTTTCTAAAAACCCGTTTGTTTTAACATGTCCATATTGTGCCGGTGGGAACACCAAACAAATATGCAAGGGTCTACAGGACATGAGCCAGCTGACAAACCTCGCTCAAATTCGTCCAATCCGGCCTGTGCGGCGAACACATTGCCCGCCACCCCTGCCCGCCACCATCGGCCCTCCAGGCGTAGTGCTGTGCAAATGGCACTCAACACAATACGCTGTGTCTGGTAATTGACATTACTTTGGCGATTTTAGGGGTGGGGGAGGGAGGGGGGGGGGGCGTACGTTCGTAAATTTACGCAGTGCTTGGGACAACTTTTGTTTATTACTTTGAATCGTTTGTAAAATTATCTGGTATGTTGATGTTCATTTAAGTGCGTAAATTTACGCAAGGCTTGGCGTACGTTGAAAGATACTTCGTAAAAATATTGTATTTGTGAAATTCACTACCGCATAACTTTTTTTTATAAATTAGTTCGTAAATTTACGCAGTGCTTGGGACAGCTTTTGCATAGTTCTTCGATTTCTATGTAAAATGATATGGGTTTTTATGATGATTTAAGTGCGTAAATTTACGCAGTGCTTGCAAAAATCGACAACTAAATTTTGAAAAGTTTGTCAGAATGAAATTTATGTGAAATAAAATGAGAAATAAATCACATGTTTTTCTTCATTTTGCTACGAAAAAAAGCGAATATTGAGGGATATTCCCCCTTTTTTTTTAAAATGCCAGTGTGTTAAAGTGTTTTACTGTTATTGTTTTCGTGACTTGGCTCCGTGCTGAGAGCATATTTGATACAAACTAATTGTTCTGTTATATCAAGTAATAGAGACTCACTAAAATTTCATTCAAACATTAAATAGAAAACATTTTTGTTTAGTATTTATTAAAAAACAACAGCTTCCATTTACGCTGATATGTGGTGTGTAATATAAGTTTGACCCAACTTCATTTGATGAAGTTTATAAACGCATATATGTCAGTCAGTTGGATATCCCAAAGCTCTACAGATTGTATTAATTGTATTCGATTTATTTTTGCGGGTTTGCAATCACATATGAAGTAAAAATAGCTGCTTTTATGTAATTAATTATTTTATTATATTGGTTTTAGATAACGGTTAGTACGTATATTAATGTGGGTAGTGCAAAAGTTTTTCATACAGTCCTTTTTGCAAATTTTAAAACGATTGTTACAACGTACATTACCAACACTCAAACTGATTTTCCAAAATTATATTTACAATATATACATTATGTATTGTTTTTTTCATTTAACCGCAGACATTTGTCGCGTGATGATATACTTACAAAAATGAAACACGGGATAAATTCACTAAATAAATATTTACATTTTTGTAAATACTAATAAAAACTGTTTTAAACAAAACAATTGTAAACAAGAGCACTGCATAGCGGATGCCAACGCTCGGCTGCGGGTGCAGTTATAAATTATTTTTTTAGAGATCACAGTGACCTTGACCTTTGACCTTGTGACCCAAAATGGGTGTGGCGTGTAGAACTCGTCAAGGTGCAGCTACATATGAAGTTTCAAAGTTGAAGGTGGAAGCACTTTGATTTTAGAGTCAATGTTAAGGTTTAAGCACGACGCGGACGGCGGACGAGCTTGCTTTGACAATACCTCGGGTTTTCTCTGAAAACAGCCGAGCTAATAAATAATTATGACGTGTTATATTTCTTTAAATACAATAAAACACAATCTTCGCTGACACTTCTTTCACAGTTTATATAACTCTTTTATAAAAACTCAAACAATACATAATTGTTCTACACATAATTCAAACTGAATTCTAGGATTAGCTTTATAAATATAAATTACAATTGAGTAGAGGAGCAAACTAACAGACTTCACATATATATGAAGATATTCGTATAGCACAGGAATGCTGCAATCCATTGGGGCGACAGAAAATAAAAGGCGTGACCGAAAGACATAACAATGTTTCCAATATTATTCAAAATTCCGTCTGTGGAAACGTTTTAGCTCGATGTGAAACTTTAAAATTCAGAGACAGTGTCATCTTTATTTGATTTTTCGTTCATAAGACCGACATATGCAGTTGTATTATAAGTCATTGTCAGACACTTGAAGGAAGGCTAATTTTCTTGTTCTCCGAGCAATTACGTCGTGTTCCACCAGCTTCTGATCGAACGGTTCTTAAAAGGGAAAATTACAATTATATATAAGGCAATGGATATTCAAAAGGTATCATTACATGAGAAAAGTAAAGTGTATTTACGTTTAAACTTAATATTGTTATGTTTTTTTTTACTATCAAATCTTATATTAAACCTAAAATTCACGTTTTACTATTTATGACGCATGACGTCACGTCCGGATAAAAAAATAAAAAAATGACGTTAAGTTAAAAATGGAAAATAATTAATATTTCGGTCATACATAAAGTAAATTAAACAAAAAGGGAAGAGAAAGCAAGGAAAATTAATAATTATGAACTTGCGCCAGTGAAGATCAAGTATAGCGAGGGCGAACAAGAAGATGTTGGAGTGAGGCATTACAGTTTGAACGAAAATGTAAATATGAAAAAGAAATTGAGATCTACTGAAAAGAAACCGTTAGAGATTATAAAAACAAACGGAGGAACAAAACTCGTACTAAACACAGGTACTTATGAACTGTTAAAATGTGCTAGCAAAAAGTATTTTTCAGACAATTCACTTAATTATAAGTACTAATGTAAACCAGCAAACGACAGAAAATCAAATGAAGTGGAGCTTAGTTATAAAGTCGCGGATGAGAAGAACCACTTGTACACGTTTAACATGTACCACTCGACTTCCTCATGCTTGATAAATGGTAGAAACGTGGCTCACTTCTTTGACATAGACCTTCCAAACATTCTCCAAATAATGAAAACTGACATTCAGTCAAATAATAAATCGATAAGTGAATTAAATGTATACATGAAACAGCAAATACTGTCATACTTGGAGCGTAAAAACCCCGAGCGCCCATCACCGAAAATGTCTGTAACGTATGAAGTTGATGAACCTGACACGCTTCTAGACAGTAGTTTTGCACAGGACTTCCGAAAAAAAGAGAAGAACTCCCAAGTAGTAGAAAATGCCCCCCGTGTAGAAGAGAATGCCCCGCTAGTAGTAGAGCAGGGCTCCCGAACAGTAGAGAATGCCTCCCGAGTAGTAGACAATGACTCCCGAATAATAAATAATGAAGTGGTCACGGATATCGAAATAGAGACTAAAGATGAATTGACTGAAGATACAGAGAGTGATTTAGAAGCAGAAAGTGAGGCTAGTTTTGATAATGATTGTGCCACCCAAACAGACTCGATAGAAAATGCCATTATAAAGGAAATGAAGATGATGAATGAACTACTGTTAGATACAAAATTCCTATTGAACAATTTTCAACAGGAGACTTGATTGCAACTTTCACAATTAAGAGATTTAATTACATGTGTTAAAAATACAATCTCGTTAGCTAACCAGCAATCAACAGATAAAGTAGAAACAACAAGTCAGAGTACGGATAAACTCAGCAAAGACATGAAACAAGCCAACGACGCACTCCACAGGAAATTGCAATCAGTGCATGATAAAATGAAGAGGATAATCCCATCGACAGTGAATATGGCGGAACGGTTGGTACAAAATGAACACAGTGAAAGAGCTACAACGGGAACACATCAATCAGAAAAAAGTAATAATAACGGAAGCGGAAATGACAGAAAAGAGAGAGAACAGTCTTCAACGGAAGAACAACTCAAAGTAAATGCTGATATTGTGGACACGGCAGAGAGATCAGATAAAACTCTAATAATAGGTGACTCAATTCTAAGTGGTATTAACAGATGTGGATTGAATAAAAATACACACATTAAAACTCTACCAGGGCGGAAAATTAAAGACATTCGTTTGACACTGGATACCTTGGACATGACAAAATACGAAAATGTAATAATATATATTGATGGGAATGACATGTAGGAAGGAGGCAACGAAAGAAAAGCATACCGTGAGATAAAGCAACTGCTACATGAACGTAATGGACATAACTGCACTGTATACTTTGCACAGTTGCTCCAAGAGGCGATGCAGATGTAGTTCCACTGAATGACATAATTAAACAAATATGCGAAGAAACAGATGCTCAATCTATTGATCTGTATACATCCTTTATTTATGGAAATGGTAACAAGGCTCAACATTTGTATGGCAGCGATGGGATACATCTGCACGCTAGAGGCTGCAGTACGCTAGTGGCTAACATAAACAAAGCCGTGAACATCATTAAGCAGAAGATGAGTGGGCAACAAGATCGACAAGCTAATCGTAGCGTAACCCCTCACTCTACTCAATCCGGAAGTAATGCATACGTAAGTTATGCTACTGACCATAAGGCAGTTCAAGAAACGGCGATTTACGTGACAATCCGTTCCAAACCGGAAGTTATGGCTACAAAAATTACGCACCAGGACGAGGCTCCAGGAAGGGCTATTCACGTGATGGAAGAGGCAGTTTTCAGAAGCAAACCGAAAGTTACGGCTACGGAGAGCATGCATCAGGTCATGACTTGAGGAATGGCGACGCACGAGACGGGCGAGATAACTATCAGACGCAACCAGGAAAACGGTTTCCGCAGTTACGCTTCTGATCGAGGCTCAAGGAATGGTGATTCGCGTAACGGTAGGGATGGTCAGAAGAATAATCTATACCGATATCAGAACAGTAGTAATTATGGACAGCAACATAGACATTGTGAGTACTGTCATTACAATAATTACTACACTAGTGAATGCAGGCGATTGAGTTCGGCTGAGTAGAAATGCGTAGACAGACACAAACATGTACTGATACGCAACAAATTTAAAGCACTTAACAAGGTTTGTGAAAATTTTAATTTTAAGATTTGTATATGTAATGAATCCGAAATAGTGCTACAATATGGTGATATAAACCGTGTCTTTGATGCCAGTATTAAAGTTTCTGATTACTCAGAATTATTTCATAATATGTCATGTAATAATAATGATGTTTCATTCTCAAGCCCTATTGCAAATAAAGGATTAAATTTTTGCGAGGATAAAGATGTTTCAGCAGGGTCTACCTTACAATTTTCAACAAAGGGACTTCATATCGTTTAAATATTCAACACTTTTTTGCCTAAACTTGATGAAATTAAGAACGTTTTGTTGTCTGAAAAATGTAATGTGGATGTTATTGGTTTTTGTGAAACATTTTTGAACGAAATTTGTCTGATGTAAATTTAAATATTCCAAATTTTACATATATTCGTAAAGACAGAAGTCAGAAAAAGGGGGGGGGGGCGGAATCTTGCTTTATATAGGTAACCATATACCATTTAAACATAGGCCAGACTTATAGCCTGAAGGGATTGAATCTGTATGTATTGAGATATGCTTTAAAAACATGAAATCTTTTCTGTTAAATTTTATCTATCGTCCACCTAATGAGACGCAAAAATGGATAGAAACCTTTGATGCATTACGTCATACGACCGACTTTCCCAGTTGTAATCTACATGCATAGGTCATTGGGTTTATAACGTTCCATTTTATTTATATTTTCTCTCTGATAGGCGTTTCTTGTTTGATTTAATTATTTTTAATTTGTTTAGCAGTCACATAAACAACCAAGCTATGTAATATGGAATTTTTACACCCATTATTGCTGCTTCTTCCTGTATTTGCGCGATGATTATCTGAGATATTAACTATATGATTCTATATTCTCAAATCTTTTCTTTAAAGAAGGAATGTAGTTGACAATTGTTAATAGTTTTATTTGATCGTTCGTCAAAAAGTTGTAATTCTGTTACTCTTGTATCTTCAATGCAATTGAGTAATTAAATAGTAATTAAATTGAATGCGCTTTAATTCCCTTTTATTATTGTTTAATTTGAGTTACAATGCTATGACGTTAAATTTTATTTACACTTAAATGTATTATGAATATTGCTGGGCCATGTGTGAGGTTGAGCGCTCTATAACCAGGTTTAAACCCCCAATGCTTTGCATTGACCGTTCCAAGGCGGTGACCCTAGCTTTATTCATATTTTGTGTTTATGTTGGTTTGTATTGTGCTGTATTGTGCTGTTTTGTACTGTTTGGGCAATCGGTCACTTGCCTTAAATAAAGGACCAACTAATTGTTTTTAATGAAAATTCAATACTGCTCCAGCAGCTGGAGTTTCACTTCTTTATATTGATAAGTTTGAGGGTTTAAACATTGAGTATTACATATTAGGTGCTTTCAATTTTAAATACTTTGCTGACAGCAAGTCCAATGAATGCAAAATGTGGTCAAAAACTGTATTAAAGCATGGCCTCTTGCAAATGATGAACACACCAACCAGAGTCACAAATACATCGTCTTTAATAATAGATCATATATATACTAATCGAACTGACAGAGAAAGTACTACTTATGTGCCACAAATAACTATAAGAGACCACTATCTGGTATGCATGAAAAGGAAAATTAACTATAAAATCTCGAAACAAGGCACTTACTCAAATATTAAATATAGATGCTTAAAAAAGTTTTCAATATCTGATTTCCAATGTGATCTATCGATTTCGCAACTAAATTTAACTGAAACTGTTCACGATCCAAATATGTCCCTTCAATCTTTATACAGAATTTTGAATAGCGTTTTAGAAAAGCACGCCCCTTAAAAGCACACATATGCCGAAGTGGATAAACAGAGAAATTCTTAAAAGTATGTGCGATAGAGATCATTTCCGCAAAATTAAAGACTGGGACAATTATAAACTTTTACGAAATAAAACTACGGCACTAATTCGCAAAAGCAAGAAGGAATATTACAACAATGCTGTTAAAAGGAGTACTAGTACGGCACATATTTGGAAATATTTGAAAATGATATCTAATAATGACAATGTTCAAAACTGCGGAGTAAATTTGCCAAATAAAATTTTAGTAAACGATGTGTATGTTGAGGACTAAAGTAGGATCCTAATTTCCTTAAATGAGCATTTTACAAACGTATCAAATATTGTTGATAAGATTAAATTTCACGAAGAAAACTTTGCTTATTTGAAGTTATATCGCGACAAACCCTTAAAACAGCATGAATTTTCTATAAATTACATTACCAATCTCGAAGTTAGTAAACTAATTGGTAATTTAAATGTCAACAAGGCTACGGGAATTGACGGGATCGGTGCAAATACAGTCCACTCTCGTTATCTCGACATCGGATATCTCGATATTCTCGATATGTCGAAGTAAGCTCAATGTCCCAACTTTTTTCCTTCTTTATATATATATAAATAAACATCGCATATCTCGATTTTCGTTATGTCGAAAAATTCGATATCTCGATATAAAATTTTGTCATGAGTCCCGATTTTACATGTATTTACTGTGGTTTATCTCGAAGTGCGAATAAATGTCTGTTCCAGTGTCGGCAAAAGGTGAGAATTTTCTTTGATACTTCACCGTCCCGCTTCGCCCGGCTGCTCCCGATACTGTGCGGTAGGAAATTGATCCGTTAATTGCATCAATGATTACACGTGTGTAATGTCGTTAGCCATTAACACTTGAGTAAGGCCTGTCACTTTAACTGTCACTTTAACATCAATTAACTGCAATAAATACACAGCCTGCCGAAAAGCCGAAATACTATTTGTTTTTACAAACAACATTCTAAAATGCATTGAGTTATATTTTTGCGTGTATCAACCGTCGCAAATTTGCAGAATATTGTTCTATCATTGAACTCCGACAGGCTTTATCATTAGCATTTCAACCTACAAAATGTACATGCACAGTTCAGTATTCCGGAACGTGACTTACGCATGCTCAGATGGAAAACCCTCGTCTTGATTGGACATCAATTGCATCATAACTTTAAATAGCAATATAACCGGATGTTTACTCGACAGTTAAGAAAAAATATAACCGCATGTGTTCATGCAGTTCTGTAATATGTAAAACGTCATTTTAAGCATTTAAATAGCAAAATTAATCGTGCCTCGTAAAAAACGCGTATATATCAGGTAGAGAGTATTATGTCACACGGTGACGGCTTTAGTTAGACCACTTGGCAGGTATTTAGATGTTAAAAACAAGGTAAATATTCGTCTCATTTTTTCTTTGAAAACGCCTACTCGGATATCTCGAACTCTCGTTATCTCGATATTTTTTCTTGTTCCCGCCGACTTCGAGATAACGAGAGTGGACTGTATTATAAAATACTGTGGGGAGAATTTTGTTGTTCCAATTACCTCGATAATTAATAATTGTATTCGTACAGGAATTTTCCCCGATTTGTTAAAAGAAGCGTATGTTCTACCAATATATATAAAGGCTCAGACAGAGAGGACTGTAATAACTATCGTCCGATTTCAACTTTGCCAACTTTATTCAAAATATTCGAAAGACATCTTTCAAATGAATTGAAAGAATTCTTTCGAATAACAAATGTGTTGAATAAACATCAGTCAGGGTTTAGAGAAAATCATTCTTGCCAAACAGAACTGATTCGACTCATTGATGAGTGGCTAAAAGATGTAGATAATGGTAATTGTATTGGTTCTGTTTTTATTGACATGAAAAAAGCTTTTGATTTAGTAGATAATGAAATTCTGTTGAACAAACTTAAACTCCATCACTTTTCGAATGTTACCTTGTCCCTTTTTCATTCTTATCTAAGTCAAAGACAACAATTCGTTAAACTAGGGACTAGTTTTTCTACCCCTCTAACTATTAAGAGTGGTGTCCCTCAAGGTTCTATTTTAGGCCCTCTCTTGTTTCTTATTTATATAAATGATATTGGGTTATTACTAAACCAACCAGACATAGACTTGTATGCTGATGACTCGACACTATATGCTACAGGGGCAAATCCATCAGAAATTCAAACTACCTTACAAAATGATATTTATTCCATACAAAAATGGTGCATCCTCAATAACATGATGATAACCCCTAATAAATCAAAGTGCATGCTTATTGGCTCAAAACAAAAAAATAAGAATATCAACCTTGATCTGAAAATAAATAATAATGCTATTGAAAATGTCACTAGCCATAGCATTTTAGGACTTAATGTTGACAAACATCTGCAATGGAAAGTACACATTCATAAAACATGCTCTACAATAAGCAGTAAAATAACTCTACTAAAAAAATTATCAAATTATCTCACTTTTGATATGAAGAAGTTATTTCATAATTCATATATTCTAACCTGTTTCGATTACTGTTGTACGATCTGGGGCAACGCTAATAAAACCAATTTAACAAAAGTGAATATTTTACAAAAACGCGCAGCGAAAGTCATTCTACAAAAGCCAAACAGAACACCATCCAAAGAATTGTTTTTACAGCCTAATTGGCTCTCGTTTAATAATAGATGTAAATACCACTCGGCAATCTTGATATAAAAATGTGTCAACAATCAGACTCCAGTATATTTAAATAATATTATAACTTTTTCTCAAAATCACAAATATAACTTAAGATCTGCCACCCATAACGATATTGTTAATACCAAAGCGAATACAGGTTATCAGAAGCGAGCTTTTTCATACCATAGCATGGATATTTCGAACAGTATACCAATTGGAATAAGAATGGCATGCTCTATCTCTTCTTTTAAAAGGCAATATAAAGCACATTTATTTTCTTATCAATAATATGTCATGTGTTGTTATTGTTGTTTTTTCTTATCAATGATATTTCATGTGTGTCTGTCTAAAATGCAAAATGAGTGTTATGTATTGGTGTAAGAAAATATTGTTTTAATGTCTTACTTAATATAGACCTATTTATGTATGTTATTTTAAGAAGGCCACATTGTAAAAACGTATTGATTCATCTGCATAATATTTATAATGTGTCATGTCTTTATGTGTTGCCTACTGTAAATAAAGCTTTTATTATTATTATAATTATTAATCTTATAGGAAACCTATATAGTTCGTCCTTCGTTGTCGAAGATGACCATGAATTCAACTGTAAGTGTTTCTGTGGTTGGTGTTGTGGGTGCGAAGGTGACCGACTAATCCTATCCTGGCATGGAACGCCCTTCCACATATCGGGCAGGATGGTCCAGATGGGGGTGCTTCAGATGCTTCCCTCTCCTTCCGCTTTGATCTCTTTTGCTCGGCAAGGCAGACACGGTGCTGCTCCTGTTTCTTTGCTCCGACCTTTAGACTCGATCTCCAATTACAACGATTCTGGGCGAGCTTCTCCCATGAGTCTGGTTCAATGCCAAACAGCTTGGTGGATACTTTCAGCGAGTCTTTGAACCGCTTCTTTTGACCGCCTCTGGAGCGTGAGCCATTTACTAGTTCACCATAGAACAGCTGTTTCGGGATGCGTGTGTCGTCCATCCTACAAACGTGACCAGCCCAGCAAAGTTGGCCTTGCCGAAGTAAGGTGTCGATACCGTACATGTTTGCACGGCTCAGGACCTCAGTATCTGGGATCTTGTCTTGCCATCTGATGCCTAGTATTTTTCGACGGCATACTGTATGTGAGTGGTTAAGCTTCTTGATGTGTCTTTGGTACACCGTCCAGGTCTCGCTGGCATAAAGTAATGCTGTGAGTAAAACTGCTCTGTACACAGTAAGTTTTGTCGCTGCTGTGATACCTCGGCGTTTCCATACAGTTTTGTTTAGGCGACCAAAAGCAGAGCTTGCTTTAGCTATGCGGGAGTTGACTTCGTCATCAATATGGACGTTTCTGGATAGAGTGCTTCCAAAATATGTGAACTTCTCCACAGGATTGAGACGCTGAGACTTGATGAAGATGTTTGGCTCGATGTAATGGCTATTTGGTGCTGGTTGGAACATGAACTTAGTCTTTTTAGTGCTGATTGTCAAGCCAAAGCTGTCACAGGCATCTGAGAATCTGTTCAGGCTCTGTTGCATGTCAGCCTCTGTTGAAGCATTAAGGGCACAATCATCTGCAAAGAGAAGGTCTTTTAGCCTTTTGAAATGGACCTTGGTCTTGGCTTTCAAACGCTGCAGGTTAAAGACTCCCCCATCTGTGCGGTACCTGATGTCAATGCCTGGGTCAATTTCAGAGAAGGCATCTGCGAGCATGGAAGTGAACATCATGCTGAATAGTGTCGGGGCTAAAACGCATCCTTGCTTGACACCATTTGAAACCTCAAATGGTGAAGATTGATTACCATCATCGAGAACGTGGGCCTGCATACCGTCATGGAATTGGCGTACCATCGTGATGAATCTTGTTGGACACCCGAATTTCTCCATGATTTTCCATAAACCAGTCATGTTTACAGTATCAAACGCTTTGGTGAGGTCTACAAATGTTGTGTAGAGGCTGACATTCTGTTCTTGGCGTTTCTCTTGCAGTTGTTTAGCAGCAAAGATCATGTCGACTGTACCACGACAGGAGTGGAATCCGCACTGACATTCAGGAAGGAGGCCGTTTTCAAGGTGGATTAGGAGTCTGTTCAATAGTATGCGTGCAAGGATCTTTCCTGCGATGGATAGGAGAGAAATCCCTCGGTGGTTGTCGCACGACTGTATGTTGCCTTTACGCTTGTAGAGGTGAACTATTGATGCATCCTTTAGATCATTAGGAAGCGTTTCCTTTTCCCACATTGACTATAAATATTCTGTCATTTTCTGGATCGTCAGTTTGCCTGCCGCTTTGTAGATCTCAGCTGAAATGGTGTCTGCGCCAGGAGCTTTGCCAGTTGACATCTGCTTAATAGCCTTTTCTGTCTCTGTAGCGGAAGGAGGGTTGTCGAGTGTATTGTCAATCGAGGCCTGAGGTAGGCGATTGATTGCTTCGTCACTGATTGTAGATGGCATGTTTAAGACCGTTTTTGCGTGTTATCTCCCTTGTGTGAGCAAGTGTTTTTTTTTCTTTGGACTTGAAAATATAAAAATGCAATAGGATTTATTAATCTTAGTGTTGGAAAGTTGGTGATAATAAATGAGTGACATCGTTTAATGGATACTGGATGGTGACACACAAGGTATGAACATAAATAACTTGTAATAAATGAAGAAAACAGAGCCTTGTTTAAAAATTTGAAAAATTGTTTATATACTACATACTATTCAACAAAGATATGGCATCACAGACAACTCAGACAATTGAGCAAGGAGAAATTGACTTAGAAAAGTCAGAACTATCTGATAGTAACCAAGATTGTGATAGTCAAGACAAAACCAAACGCAAATACATAGGCAGTGTGAGCGAACATGAACTTAGTATAAGCGAATCAAAAGCTGAAAGCAAAAAGCAAGCAAAGAAAAAGGCAAAACACGAAAAACAGAAAGCAGAAGGAACCAAAGATACAGAAATTATGAACATTGTTGATATCTCAAAACAATTGAGAGAAATAAATGTCAAGCTGTCCAAAGTGATGCTAAAAGATGACAGCTCTCTAGAAAATATGATAGAAACAATTGTAGGAAAAATGAAAAATAGCCTACGTCACAGAATCGAACTGCTTGAACATAAACTTTTCGAAAAAGAAACAGAAAATGATAATCTTAAGAAGGATATAGATAACTTGCAGAAAGAACTTGTTTCTGAAAAGAAAGAAAAGAAACAGATCCTGTTGGAGTTAACAAAAGAAAAAGAGTCAAACAAAGAAAATCTCAATGACCTTGAACAATACAGTCGAATAAACAATGTAGTTTTTCATGGCCTTCCTGATAGAGATAAAGCAGAAACACCAGACGAAACCATTAAATTAGTAGTAGAAACCATCAAAAAGCACACTGGAATTGAACTTGGTGAATCTGAAATCGATTAAGGGCATAGGCTTTGAAGATTTGAAAATGGCAAAAGCAGACCAGCTGTTATGAAATTCATTTCTAGATCTAAGAAAATACAAATTCTTAAAATGAGCAAGCAGCTCAAACAAGTTAAAATTTATGCAAGCGAACACCTAACACAGTTGAACCAAACAGTTTTCAACTCAATCCGCTTGAAGAAAAAAGACACTGTAGAATCAGTATGTTTGTGTGCAAAGTAGGAAATGTGTAAGCATTACTGTATAAGCATTACTGTATATGTTGTATCATACTAACAGTAGCTCATACAAAATGCATGTAAAATTTGGCGTTTATGCCTATGTCTATACATGTACGGTATTTGCATTTTTATACTACATAACACTTTTGGAAATCGCCTAGTTAAATTATAAAGTATGTTTAACTAGCAAGCAAGACAGAGCAGTTATATTCATATTAAATGTTATTATATACTTATCTTGGGAACATCAAATATACATTTAATTCTACTGCTACATTTGAAATGAGCATATGTCTACATATCTCTATGTCTATATATGTACGGTATTTGCAGTTGAATACTTTTTAACGCTTTTGGACATCACCTAATTAAATGATATAGTATATTTTGAATAACAAGCAAGACAGAGCAGTTATACTGATATTGAATATTGTTTTATAGTTATATTAAGAAAACAAAATATACATTTAATGTTGCTGCCATATTTGTATGGGCAGACGAATCTAATCCAAAAAATTGTTTTAAGTACGCAACCTCTCATTTTGAGAATACCCACCTTGAACAAAAAAAATCAACAATGTAACCATGTAACTATTGTAAACTATATACATATCATATATACCTGAGCAAGAAGTGTTTAATTGCCTTTTTGTATAGCTTTTTGTTTGTGTTGTTGTTGTTGTTGTTTTTTTCTTTGTAAATTTGATTGCACATATTTTTATTTACGATACACACTTATTATTTACCATTATTCAAACTCACCTCTCTGTATCTACCTGAAATAAGACTACCTTTCCAACAATTTTCTAACATCTATAAAGCAGGAGCTATTAGTTTATCTCCTTTTTTGTTTTTTCTTCTCACTTTTGTGATATTTCTTTTTACTTCTTCATTTCTATGGAAATTTCTGTTTTTTGAATCCCTAATTTTTGTTTTCTATTTTTTCTTTGTATGTATATACATCTTATGTCTTAAAATAGAAACCAACTGGACACACAAATTATCATGTACATCTCATTCCACCTCTTTAAATGATTAAACTATGTACTTTGAATGCAAAAGGGCTAAACAATAAAGACAAACGCATAAAAATCTTCAAATGGTTAGACGAAAAAAAAAGTATATGCCTATTACAAGAAAGTCACTTGACACATACTTTAGCACAAAAATTAAGAGATTAATGAGACGGAGACATATATCTCAGTGGACAACATACTAATAAACAAGGCATTGCCTTTCTGATAAAAAATAATATAGGGATCACAGTCGATAACTTTAACGAAATAATAATTGGCAGACAAGCAAGTATAGATATCAAAATACACGAAACACAATTAACATTAATCAACGTTTACGGCCCTAACATGGATGATTCCACATTCTACGAAACATTACAATCCTTTATAATTAATAACCAGGATAAAAACATTATCATCGGTGGTGATTTCAATACTGTTCTTAACCCATTATTAGATAAAAAGAATGGAAACCTTTATACTCATCCTAAAAATAGAAACATTTTGAATAACATAATTGAAAACTATAATATGATAGACATCTGGCGTACAGTAAATCCAAACGAAAGCAAATTCACCTGGCACTCAAACAGAAAACCAACAATATTTTGTAGATTAGACTATTTTTTAAATATCTGAGTCACTTTGCAACATTATTGACACATGTAACATAAAACAAGGATTTATGACTGACCACTCTCTAGTTGAACTCAAACTGCACAAAATACAACCTGAAAGAGGTCCAGGGTACTTTAAAATTAATAACAGCATCTTATTAGAAACTCAAAATCAAACGCAAATAAAACAAGAAATATTCAATACAGCTCAAAATAATAAAGATTCGAATCCAAATACCTTATGGGAAGTAATTAAAGGAAATATACGTAACACAACAATTAGATATACATCATTTAAACATAAAGAAACACAAAAACTTGAAACTGAAACCATAAAAATCATTGAAACACTTGAAAAACAATTACATGAAACAAATGCAAACGACACCAAAGCCATTGAAAACGAAATAACATCAAACAAACAAGTATAAGAAGGAATTTATCATACATATCTCAATGGAATAATACTAAGAGCACGTGCACAACATGTTGAACACAATGAAAAAAATACAAAATACTTCGCAAACATCGAAAAACGTAGAAGTGAACAAAAACTTAACAAATTAGTTGTAAATGGCGAAGATATAACAAACAGAACACAAATACTAGAAGAACAACGTTTATTTTTCGAAACCCTCTATAAACGTAAACATGTTGAAAATAACACCTTTTTTTTTAAATACACACCATGCTTTAAATCAAGAGGAAAAACTACTGTGCGACGGATTACTTAATGAATATGAATGAGGATTAGCACTAAAAGAAATGCAAAATAAAACAAGTCCAGGATCTGATGGCATCACAATCGAATTTTATAAAATATTCTGGAATGATATTAAAACACATTTAATAAATTCACTTAACTATTCATTCAACAACGAAAACTTAACTACGCTACAAAAACAAGGTATAATATCACTCATTCCAAAACCTGGAAAAAACTTAGAATCCTTATCAAACTGGCGCCCGATTAGTTTACTGAACAATGATTATAAAATTGCAACTAAAAGTATATCCAACAGAATTAACAAAATCTCAATCTGGTTTCATTAAAGGACGTTACATTGGTGAAAACGTACGTCTGATACAAGAATACATAAATTAGTTCAACCAACCAAACAATTCTGGCCTCATTTTCTTTGCAGACTTCGAAAAGGCTTTCAATTCACTAGACCATTCGTTTATGTTCTCTTGCTTAGAAAATATGAATTTCGGTGGAAGTTTTATAAAATGGGTTAAACTTTTTTATACCGATATAAACAGCATAATTATTAACAATGGCTTTTTCTCAAACAGATTTAAAATCGAACGAGGGGTAAGACACGGATGTCCACTTTCATCCTCGCTATTTATTATATGCATCGAGTATATATCACACTATATCCAATCACATACACATATAAAGGGAATATCGCTAGAACCTGACGAAGAAATTAAACAGTCCTTATTTGCGGACGATGCAACTTACTTTTTAAATGGCAGTAGTGGCTCATTCAATTATCTTATAGAATCGCTTACCCTTTTTGGAATGACATTGGGTCTTAAACTAAACACAAGTAAATGCACTGTGCTACGAGTAGGTAAATTAAAACAAAGTAATATTCATCTTAAAAAAGAAATAAAATTCAACTGGACACCAGATGAAGCAACAACGTTAGGAATAACTTTACAAACAATGAACATGAAACAATTCTAAAAAACATATTGCCTAAATTACAAAAATTTAAAAATTGTTTAAAATCATAGCGTCAGCGTAAACTAACACTAATCGAAAAAAACACCGTGTTGAAAACGTTTGCACTCCCTAAATTAATTTATACACTAACAGTTCTCCCAAACCCACCAAATGATATTATTGAAGATATAAAATTAAAAATATTTAATTTCATATGGGACGGTAAACCTGATAAATTAAGCGAACTCAATTAATTCAATCAGTAGAATATGGAGGTATCAGACTAACGGACATAGATTCATTCCTGAATGCAATCAAATGCAGTTGGGTTAAAAGATATTTAGATAATACCAACACGAGTAAATGGAAATTATTCTACCAGAAAATTCTAAAAACATATGGTGACACCTTACTTTTTGAATGTAATATCTACAATAATATCTTAGATGAAATTTCAAACAAATACATATTTCTATCGAATGTTCTATCGGCATGGTGTAAAGTTACTCATAATTTAGAAACCAAAATAAACTGTAAAATCATTTTATGGAACAACAAAGACATAACAACTAACAATAAAACATTTTTCTATAAGCATTGGGTTGAACGAAACATAAAATATGTAGATCAAGTGTACGACTACAGAATAAACTACTTCTATTCCTTTGATAACTTATGCTACATATTCGGAATACCTACAAGTAATTTCCTGATGTACTACACATTGATCAAAAGTATACCCGTACATATTAAAGCTGCTACCAATACAAATAACACACCATGTACTCAAAAAACATTCGTAGAAAAAATAATTGCAAAACAAAACAAAACGAACAAAATATTTTACGCACTTCAAATTAAAAAAACGCCGAAATCTCAAAAGCTCAAACTAAATGGCAAAAACCTTCTTGGAGAAAATAAATTTAATTGGAAACAGATATTTGCCATGCCATATAAATCAACTACTGATAGCGCACTGAGAAATTTTCAATATAAATACATCCAGAGAATCATAGCTACAAATAAATATCTTTCTAAGTGATTCCTATCCAACACAAATCTATGTAATATGTGTAGTGAACATATTGAAACAATAGAACACCTTTTCTGGGAGTGTAAACATATTCAATCTCTATGGAATCAATTGACAACCTTTCTAGAGAAACAGCAGTTAAATGTTAAACTATCTCTCTTAGACATCAGTTTAGGGGTAAAAACCTTTAAAATACAAGAGGTTAATAACGATGTGAATTACATAATTATATTAATGAAATATTTTATATTCAGCATGAAATACAGAAAACAAATACCAACAATGAACTGTTATATCAATTATTTAAAACTAAAGATTCAAATAGAAAAAGAAATAGCCCTAAACAATGATCCACTTCATATATTTGAACAAAAGTGGAAACACATTAAACTTTCATAAACATGTCCAGTACGCTTTCTACCCACTTCATACAACTCATCCTTATCCATAATTATTCTGTTTTTTTTTTCTTTTTCTTTTCTTTTCTGTCTTTTCTTTCTTTTCTTTAAAAAATATATATTAGCATATCTTGTATAACATGTTTGAACATTATTTTTGCTACATGTTATCAATTTGTTTTATGATCACATACAGGTATACATGGTATGTATTAAATTGAATAAAAAAATGGTGAAATATTTAAAAAGACATCATTAAAAATGTTAACTGGGTCGCGCTTTATTCTCCAAACACAGATCTTAAAAAGTCACATGGTATTGGCACCGTGATAAAGGTATCAATAATAACAGACCCAAGATATAACCATACATCTGTATATCCTGCTTGCTTAAAATATTGCGAACTTTGGAAGACCAATTAACTTTCGGATTTTGTGTATTAATTTCCAAACTTTGCCTATGAATGATAGTATTAAGGTTACACTTTCCTTGTTTGTTTTGATGAAGTTTTAAAACACATTTGACAATGCTGATGTATCTACCAATGTATAACGAATTCGACCAACGTCAGAATATAGTTACAGTGAATATTTTGGCAGTTTCAAATTTTTAAGTCTTTTACAAAACTTTCGGTGAATACGTTCAATATTAGTTGCCGCAATAAATCCCCATACTTCGCAATTATAATTTAGGATTGAAAAGAAATATACATAAAACAGCTTGAACATAACATTTATCGGGACTTCCATATCTTTCGATTAACAAATAAAAGGGAATTCATCGCCCGTGTATCTTTGCCGCATAAAGTATTTGTGGCAGGAATACATGACCCCCCCACTTAACATTACGATACCAAGGTAGTTTAAATTGCTCCCTATCTTAACATCTCTTTTTCTTTGTATTTCTATTTGTAATTTTTGTTAAGCACGCCCCCTTTTTGGGAAACTATTATTTTTGTTTTGTCAGTATTTACAGTTAAATTCCATTTATCATTCGCGAAGACGCAGTGGGACCTTGCCGTTACTGAACTCTAAAATACACACTAACATGCACGCAGCACAGCAGCTGAGGCTATTAATAAGCAACCTTAATAACAGATGATTCCTCATCAGACAGGAGAAATACGAAAAAAGCGAAATATTATTTTACTAAGGCTCGATTGCTCATTGTCGGTTCGGGTACTACTTTAATGTACCCCGGGTACTCTTAGAATACTTAAATGTACCCCGGGTACGGTAAATATACTGAAACGTACCCGGGAATTCTTACGCTTAATTGGTCAATGTCGGCTATTTCATCAAATTACTTATGGTCTTAATTATGTCAATATTATGTAACATTTCGTCTCTTCATTATCGAAACTCCTGCTCAAAAAGCATTTTGAGGAAGTTTTTTTTTCAAATAGAACTGTTCCGTATTCCGTAGCGATTTTACGACATCGGATTTTAGGCGGGAATAAATCTTGGGTACAGTATAAAATGGCCGGGTATGTGTTAGTATATTTACCGCACCCGGGTACATCTTAGTATATTAAGAGTATCCGGGGTACATGTAAATAGTACCCGAGCCGACAATGACCAATCGAGCTTTACTTTAATTAATAGAACAATTATACCATTATGTAACGCAAAAAAAAAATATTTTTATTTTAATATGCATATACATTCCATTTCATTATTGTTTCATATTGATAAGCAATACGCTGTTAATGGAGAAAATTTATCCATATACGCTTAAACTCAACAGAAAAACATTTGTTTTGATCATTTTCGAAATTGTTGTGATTAATATACGTTAAAATAATACTTATATTACTATTAAAACCAGCTTTTCGCATCGAATGGCAATCTTGGCATTTTGACTCGGTACCCAGTCACTAAATCGCTCAGGGAAGACATAATGGACTATCGATTAACGTTGAAAGCACAGTATTGCTTTGAAGATGAGGAAACAAAAACTACCGAAATAGAATAGTCTCATGATGAGATGGAAATGGTTTCATTATCTAACCACAAATGTTTGCCGTACTCGTTCAGTGAGTTGGTATGAAAATCGTTCTTGAAAGACTGAATAAACTATCGAAATGTGCAAGTGTGCTATAAATAACACAGTTCGACATCATTTTTTATCGAAAAGTATTGTGCATGGGTGATCCATTTTAAGAAACAAATATATATGTTAAGAGCTGCGTCATGAGACATTGGCTCTCATACCATATGCGGATATCGTAGCTAGTAACCAGCCTGTGCATCTCGCAGTCTGGTCAGGAGATACCTATATGTGACAACGAAACCTTGCAGCAGACTTGGCTTGAGACCCGCTAGCTGAAACGCCATCAGACCCATTTTTTGTATGACGCGCCTCTCAAAGAGTGATTTGAATGTGTTGAAAGAAACTGCACGCAAGGCAAATATTTAAATACCTTATATTTCGATGGTGAAAAAATAAACTCATTATAAGCCAAGTGAGGACACAATTTATGTGATCTCCCTTAGAATAATTTTATTTACGAACATGTGCGTGTGGTTGGCACTCAATAACACACATTTCATCCGGTTTTATATGGAGGTATTTAGGTAAAAAATACATCCTTCTTTATGACTGTCTTTGATTCTTGCTGGTACTTTCAATTTGTTTGTATACACCTTTTTTATGCTTAATGACAATTACATCGTGCCTGATAAGGGTTGTCTTTTCCATTTGGCTTAATGGTATCGTTAATGTGTACACATCCAACGCTCTTGTTCGTAAATTGCTGGAAATATGTATGTTGGTTTGTTCAGAGAGAGTTATCCAATAGGCGCAGTGAATAATGAAATCAAACATTGATGCGGTGAATAAATTAACGCGATAGCAAGATGTGAGTTTCACCCAAGCATAAAGCAACATACAATCATGCATGATACAATGATGTCAATTGACAGTCGTTACAAAATGCTACAAACGACTCCGGAAATTTACGGCGTATGAGGAAAATTTTAGGGTAGAAGTTTCACCCTTTTGACATATTTAGTTGGTCCTAATTTTGAAAGGTAAAGTAGATAATCTACTTAAGAAGGGAAACATTTCAGCAATATCGTCTGGATATGTATTTTATAACTTACTATATTCTGTATATAATTTTACTTTTAGATTTAACCTATTTCTATTTGTTTCCATCTACATGTATCTATATATTTATTTTAAGAGAGTTTTCCCTGCCGAAGGCGGAGGGATATTGTTTCTTGCGTTGTTCATCCGTCCGCCGTTCGTCCCTCCGTACGGGCTTGTCGGGAGCTGTTTCTCGGTAAATTGCGTGAGCTAGAAGGAAACTTAAAAATAATAGTGTTTTATCAACCCGGCGTGTCGCCCTGGATGC
The DNA here is from genome assembly GCF_020536995.1 of Dreissena polymorpha. Taxonomy (NCBI): domain Eukaryota; kingdom Metazoa; phylum Mollusca; class Bivalvia; order Myida; family Dreissenidae; genus Dreissena; species Dreissena polymorpha. Next base: position 104,474,298 of record NC_068363.1, read on the forward strand.
GACTGTATGTTTGCCAGCCGCCCGGCCGACTCACCCAGACATTGGGGAGCTTATGAAAGAGGCGGTCGATTCTTCGCAAACGCTGCGCGAACTCCCTCAAAAGTTTAACTGGTCGCATCCAGGTTTCGGCACGGAAGCCGTGTCCGATTGAGAGTCTAGGGACCGACTAGTTTTAGCTTCGTTCGAACGGCCAAACGGGCCTTTGGTTTCTTCCTGCTAGCCGGGTTTGTGTGCGGCCGTGACCACTGCGAGCCGCTTCGGCTGAGTCTCGATTCCTCAGTTTGGTCGCTTTCTCTAGGAGGGCCCTGGCCGGGGTCACGCTGTACAAGCGCCCGATGTTCCTGCTCTCAAACACTGGCCCGCGAAGATCAGCTACTGCCCAAGAGACAAGACACGTCGCAAGAGAAAAACAATATATATATATATAGGAATGCATTTGTCTCCAGCGTGACCGTCCGAAACGGGGTTTATCCCGCTCATCGGGACTGTCGCCCTTGGCGATACACGGAAATCTCAGCCACCGATAGATTCTGTACAGAGAGCAGGCCTTCCGAATAACATTTTATTTGTTGTTTAATGCAGTTGTAGTGAAGAATTTGTGCATATAATACTTGTTTTTTCGTTATTTTCAGTGGGTACGAAATGGGTACGAAACTTCAGTTTTGTTCCGCACTGGTTCGTACCAAAAGTTAAAAAATCGACAAATCAACATTTTTTAAACGATTTCAAACCATGAATGTCCAAATAAAATAAATACATTAAAAAGAAGAGTATATTAACACTGACCCATATCTGGATTCCTGATGAGTGATTATGAAATCATGAGAACATGTACATGACTTTGTATGTAACTGTAGCTGAAGTCTGGTTTGTTCAGTCACACCCACACCTTGATTGTAATCTTTAATGTAAAGCCATAATAATATTTTATAAGAAAATGACACTGATATTATGCTTGTTTTTAAGTATATATTATAACCTAAATCCAATAGATATACATTTAATAAAACATAGATCAAATGAGATTTTTTTTTCTTTTTGCCTCCAGTACCGTTTTGCGGAAAAGTCCGCGTCTGTTTTGGCTATTATTTTTTAATGACAAAATGATGGCTATTATTTTCTGAAGGCCAGTGTGAGCCCTGCCTTCGGAAGTTACCATTGAGACGAGGCACTCCGGCCGCGTACGCAGGCTCGGCTCGTCGTGTTCGGCAGGGCGTCCGTGGTCCCATGTCGATACAAACGGTCTCCATTGGTCCCGTGCGATGCATAACGGCGATCAGACCTCGCGAGGTCGGTAGCCCGACTAGGCCCGCGAAAGCACCCCTACCATAAGCGAGTCCCGAATTCTTTATTACTGTCTGCGAATCAAAATTTATAATTAAATATATATATATTTGACATTTTATATAAAGCATACAAATGCATGCAAAGGGGGCTTCCTTTTGTTGTCAATCTATGTTATTTTATACTTACTTCTTCAATAATAAATATAATACAAAATGTAGTATTGCCAGTTCATGAGGAATAATAATATGTTATTTGATAAGTGCAATATGAATCACAATTGAAGTTAGTGATCTCTTAGATTTTACTTTTAATATTACGCAATTTCCAGTAGAAGAAAAACAAATATGTGCATTTTCTAAACAATTTCCATTACATAATTGTGTATTTTCAAAAATCTAGTTTCACAGGGATTTTTCCCTTTGTTCCCCATTTTATTACTAATGTTAAAGCTTTCCAATTGTATCAATAATTCTGATAAAAGCTTATTAAATAACTTAACAATTTCACAGCTTTGCGTTGGATCCATGTACACATACATTTTAATAAGGATTTACCTGAACTAATAAAACTGTTATAATGCATCTTACTTGATATCAGATTATTGGTTGTTTTTAACAAGTTTGTCTTTTATAGCTTTTGTCATTGTCTAATTGGTAAAACATTCCATGCCAATCAACAAACATCTTAATGGTGCAATATGTATCACTTCTTAATCAAGATTCCTTTATAATAGTGCTGTTGATTCGATTTGACAACAAATGTTTTCCGTAATGTTTTTTTTTATAACGACCTGGTAATGCCAATTATGCAACAATTCCTATGTTACACCAAACTAGTATAAAAAGGCAATGCAGACCTCCATTTGTACTGCATTTCTTCTTTATACATAAATGGTGTTTCTCTATTTAGCGTTGCAGGTAAGAAACATATTTAACAGTAAGTTATCATTATGTTTGATTAAATTTGTTTAACTTTAAATTTCAAATACTCTACTGTCTTATGGTAATATAATGATTTATTCTGAATATAAGTCGGGTTTGGAATTAAGCATGTATACTTGTGAATTATTGCTTATTCTAAAACAAAGAGTTTTCATCTACATTTTTTTGTATTAATTCCTTGTTTTTCCAGAGTTAAAGTAAACTAAAATTATGTATAATTGATTTAAAATGTATTTGTATTGTATTGTGACTGCATTTCTTCATTATAAATAAATGGTGTTTCTCTATTTGACGTTGCAGTCCGGCTTCCTCGTCTACCTCTCACAACAAGTTTAAGAATTCGTTGCCTCAAAATTAAACCAACACACATAATCTGAAAGAACATATCTCTAAAAAACATTTAATTGACCAAGCACAACACGTAACAATAACCGTTGTTACACTAGTGAATAAACATTACAGATTGTAGCAAACTTATAAAAATTGTGTTATCACTTGCGGTATGATCTTATACAGTTCTTTACATAATTATACATTTTTCTTCTTTTCCTCTGCTTTCTAATTCTCTGGTTTTATTTTCAAGAATTCTGTTTCGTTCTTCTAGACTTCTCATTTTTTCATCCGTTGCAGCTTTTTCAGCTCTTGCTTTAGCATCTGCTATTGCTTTTGCAGACCTTGCTCTTTCTTCCTGCAATAATTTTTCATACTTTGCAGCTTCAGAAGCTCTGGCAGCTTCAACTTTGGCTCTAAACGCTCGTTCATCCATTTCAGCTTTAACGCTTCAGCAGCTGATGCAGCGTCAGCAAGTGTCTGTAACTTAAAAAAAAGATTTCTAAATTGCATCATAATTTAAGATGAACCTTTGAACTGTGTTAACAAAAGTTAACTCTTAAGGTGTTGATCAGGGCAGCTGACTGGTCGACAGTGGTTAACAAAATTTGCATGCAAGTGTATGCGCTTGCAGGCGCTAGTTCTTGCATGCAATTGTGTTCATGCATTTTAAATAACATTGTGGGCTTGATAAGAGTGGTTAATGTATAACAGATATGAATGTGTAACAGAATATCTCATCATGGCCCTCATTTCAGCATCATCTAAAGTGGAGTTGGTTAGGAAATCACTGGCAGAAAGCAAATAGGGTATGTTAAAACCACTATGTCGTATTATCAAAAGTATGTATTTATAAAGTGATATCCCTCATTACAATATGTTTTTTTCCTTTAAATGTTCCATCCATCTTACAAGTTATATGTTTCACACGAAAGTAAATAAATAATAATTTATAAAACTTGTTGTCCCGATGGAGGTATTATGGTTTCCATATACCCCAAACTTAACTCTATTAGTGTCAGGGTCATCGTAACAGATGCCTTTATAACATTTTGAGAATTATACACTGTGAAAAAATGTCATTTTCCCCATTGAGTAAATCTTGATAAAACAGCAAAACAGTTGCATCATTTCTGAATGGAGTTTATTGATTCTTTGAAAAAAAAACTCGGTCATCGGTTTCAATTGATTGAAAAAAAACCTTAGCATTGTAGAAGTCATATTTATAAATCAAGCATTTGATCAGTTGGTCTGTCAAGCTGCACATGTGTACTTTGTATTCTTAACTTTTTACCAGTGAAAGACGTTACTTTCCTGTATGCTGCAACAATTTTGCAGAATTATAAGCCCTTGAAATCAGGCAGATTTCGGATACATTACAGCATTGTACATGTGCACTTTTTGTAACAAAACTAGTCTCTCAGTTTTCTTTGCTAGATTATTTCTACATACATTTTAATGAGGATAAACATAGTTTAGAAGCTTATCGGAGACCCTGCTCCGAGAACGTAAAGGCTCAACAAAGCTAGTATTTGTGAAAACAAGTTTTGAGATGAAGATGTGTTTAATCTCCTTGTCCACTTACCTTGAGTACTCAAGATATTATTTAACGAGAGCGCTGACGGCGTTGACAGTCTTGTGTCAAGGTACAGGAAGTTTCTGCTGAAATGAATGTTAAAAGAACCGTTGACTGGAGGAAACTCTAAAAGGCTATCAATAAGAAAAGTTTTTTTTAGGATAAGTTAATATAAATGAAACACAAAGGGATGAAATACTGCAAACCATGCTTTATCAATCGGAAAATCATTAATATGTATCAAAGGAACGTGGTACTGTTTTTTTTAATAAGCTTATTTTGGCTATTTAGTTATCTTCAACCTGGAAGTAATGAATATTTCTGTAATCTTTTTGCTGGTCCCACACACTTAGAACTGATGAATACCAGGTATATGCCATCTCTCCCATGAGGACCTCTTCATTTATGCTAATGGCTATAAATCTTTTAATTTCTGTAAATTGCCTTAAATCATGGTCACTTCTGCCAATCTCTAGAAATTTGCATACAGTCTAATTTGAATAGTATATAAAGGGAGTTTTGGGGACTAAAAGGAAGAAGGAAAACGGATGAATGCTTTTAATACATATAATTGTATACTATTGAAAACTTGTGCCTGGATATCAACACTTTAATGTTTTGAATATACTTTTCGTTACTACCGGTTATCATATTAGTGTATTTCTTAGTTTACTTTCTTGAATACATGTTTGATTGTGAAATAAAATTTGTAGAAGACATTTGAGTTTGGATTTAATAATTGTTTATAAATTCAACGTGGACTGGTGGCAGCAAATTCACCGCTGTTTGTCCAAACTAATCCATGTTGTTTTGGGCCATGCGCTAAATGACCGTAGGAGAAAACGATAACAGTATTTTTGCGTCATTTCTTGTTGGTTCTTGTTTTTTTTTTGTTACTATTCATTCTACTGTTACGATCGCTTCATTTTCTTTTAGGCAGAAATAAATAATTCGTTGTTTTGTTGTGTTGTTGTTGTTGTTGTTATATTTACTGACTTCGTTACATAAGTAAAATATTACATGCATACTATGCTTTGGATCACAGGTTTTGAAGTTTTTAATCCTTATTCAAATAATTCATAAAAATTCAAATAATATGCACCCTTATTTGCAGATTAATATCAAAATACTGTAATTTGACCCCCTCTTGCAGCCCAAAATAGCAAGGTAAATGTTTGCCGTCACAAAGTTTAACAATATTTTGTACAGCCCTAAAAAACTTGACAATCTTCTGCATGAAACAATTATTTATCCGTTAAAACTATTAAATGTTCCCCATTAATAAATACATTTAAAAAGTATGCTATTCACTTTGTTAAAAACACATAACTGAGTATGCAAAAGTTAGCATAAAAAATGTAAGGCACATATTTATAGGAATGATGGCATATATAAAATAAGTTTAAAAAAACTACGATAATTTAATAAAAATGTAATTCCTATCCACGTTTATAAGGGACTCTGTAACAGATTTTTTGTATTTTTTCAAATGTCATAAGATACAATTGCAATATAATTGCTTACAAATCTTTAATGTTTTAAATAGTCTTAACTAATATTTGGTAAGAAAAAAAGTTGAGCAAAAAAACAGCTAACGTCACCGCGATTCGAATCCGTGTGTTCAGATTCAGTAATGGGATGCGCTACCACTGCGCCATGCAAACTGTTATAGACTGATGCGAAACATGATACGTATGATAAACCTTATCTATATCGTCTGTCAAAATCCTGGTATCCATGTCTTCGAAAAACACGCACCTGACTGCGATATGTGATTATGATTTGCTGTTTACAATAGTCCAGTGGATAAAGCCAATAAATTTCTAATTGGTTCAGCCACTGGAAGGTACCTGTTGATAATAGTGGTGGTTGATGGACATCGAAATATGGTCTTTATGTGCGCCTTGTCTAAAACCTTGAGTTTAATCAGCCACCTATACATATGGGTACCTGTTTTTTGTTGTTGTTTTTTGCAAATGAATATTTACCATTTGAGTTTGTTAGAAGACATAAATACATGTACAATTGTTTTGCTGTCTGGAAGAAATACAAAATAAGGCTCTGGTATTGACCGAAACTGACATGAATATTTGTATAAGTTGCAGAACGAAACACTATGTCTTTATGTTAAATTTAAGTATTTTCAAATAACTTAAATTAAGTGATCTGTGTGATGAGATAGAGTGTTGTGCATTTATAGCAAGTAAATTTGTCAAAGGTATAAAAACATTATTAATAGTGAAATGTAAAATAAAACAGCATATATTTGTGACAATTGCACTCGTATAGCAACATTGTGTTATACTATGATTAATATTGTTATTTTGAGCTGGGCTTTATAATTAATTCTGTGTAAAATGATGTTTTAGCAATCAGGAATCAAAACAAAATAAAAACTCTCAAACCATCATGCCACTATATACAGGATGCATGATCACGTGACTTAAGGGGTTCCCAATTAAACGTTAATGGATTTAAACACACCGGTAAGTGGTGCTTTTTTTAAAATAACTTTTTTAAACAATTTGTCTTAAGAATTTCAACTAGTGCATAAAATACAGATTTGTTTGCTGGTTATGGCAATTTGAAATAATCAGAATTACTTTATTCAATAAGCATATGTTCTTGTTCGAAAATGCTCTGTGTACTGCATTTATTTATACGGTTATGCTTCACGCAACGTGACATGTTTTCACCGATTTCAGACGTATTCAATGATTTATTCTTATACCTTAAGATATCGACACAAACAGCAAGAAAAACTGTCTTTTATGCACTTAAGATTTTTGCAAATGAATTTCAATAACTTGAGCTATTTGCAAAAAAAAGTTCTTAATGGTGTGTTTACATTCTTTCCAGCCCGTGTGTAAACCCCCCAAACCCCTTTGATTCTGCACCCTGATATAGTGTGTATAATAAAATAGTGTATTTAGTTCGAACATGTTAGTTTAATTATTGGTTCTGGGGTCAAAACTGGAGGAGTCAATTTAGATTGTTGCAAATAGCTAAAGTGTAAGACATGCAGTGTCAAAAATATTTTATCACTGCTGTAACAAGCTATAAACATAAAAGAAATGGGGTCTTGCTTGTTAAGCTCTCCATGAATGGAGGAAATAAAGAATCTATTTATCAATTACATGTCATTTTGTCAGTGCTATACGTTAACCTTTATTTCCAATCAAGGCATATAAACAGTATTTATTCTACATTTACTGCATTAAAAACGTATTTCTTTCCATAAAAATATTAATGTGAACAACAAATGTTTGAAATAATTAAGAAGCATACATTTATTAAACCAGTTATGCCCTGTTTTCTCGTATCTGGTGACACTTTGATCATGGCTTTTTACAATCAGATTAAGGTCATAGAACCTAGGAGATGAATGCCTGCGGACAATAAGCCAGTACATTTGCGTTACTTGGTAAATTACCATCTATACCGGTAATAAACAATGGTTTCATCCAACAGGATAATTAATCAAAGCGCTGACGGCACTGAAGTTGTTCGCTAATGCATAATCTTAGACGCAACTAAGTTTTCAAAATTATGTTATAGCTTTTTAAATCGCATGTTTGAAACGTAAAAAGACGTTAAAATTTATGAAGATTGTGTCTTAACGCACAGGCCGAGATGATGTTATAGAATATAGAGATAACTTAGACAAAATAACAACAATCTGTCTCGTTTTTGAAATTCCGAAAGCATTAAAACTATTATGAAAATGGTATAATGCGAAACAGTTCATATAAAATAAAATTTGCAATCACCATCATATTAAATGAATATATTTGGAAAATCGAATCACACTAAGAATATAATTTCATGATGGAAATTCCATTTACACAACTTTTATGACACCATATACAATTCAAAATAAACAACAAGATAATTGATGACAATAAAAAAATAAGTCTGCGAGCAGTACTTTTCGTACTTTCGAAAATCGTTTAATTGTCTAGCCACACGTGTTTGCCGCACTCGCTCAGCAAGTCTGGAAATCGTTCCTGAACGCCTAAATAGGCTATCCTTATTTGCCAGTTTGCTGTATTTGCTTTGTTTAATTCAATTTCATATCGAAATGCATGATACTAAAATATTTATATTTATAACTCGCAATGAGTTTAAAAAAGACATGCGTCATGCGAAAATGGGTCATATGCCATTTGCGCCCATCATAACTATAGCCAACAGAGTCTGCGTATCCCTATGTCAGGTCAGGAGATACATAATGAGACCATAAAACCTCGAGTTTTTGTATAACGTACAGCATCGCCTCTGACCAGACTAAGCAAATTCACAGGCTGGGTTTCAGCTACGCTTGGCAAAACGCCATAAGACACATTTTCGAATGACGCTGCTATGAATATGTGATTTGAATGTTTCGAGAAAAAATATTCGTGTTAAATATTAACATACGATATATTTCGATGGTGGAGAAACAAACTCACAATAAGCTATGTGATGGCACATATGATTTGAACTCCCGTAGAATATTTTTTATCTGCTAACACTAATGTGTGGTGTGACTATGATAACACACACTTCATGAGGTGAATATGCGGCAAACAAGTGAAAACACACACACAATAGTTTAACTGTTGTTTTCAATTGAATGATTGAGAAACGTAAATTTCTAACTTTTGCATCTCATGTTTAACGTTTTATAAATTGAGAACTGTGAATATAAACAAGCTTAACCTTATATTATTGCGATGTTTTCGCCCGTGAAATTGAGAATACATGAGATATCGCCGCTTCCTGTTGAGAACAAAATAACGTTTCCCAGACATATCAACTTGAACCCCGGTGTAGTAGCAAGCGCTATTAACCAGTTTGTGCAACATACGCGTGATAGTGTATTGAACTCTCGATATGTTGATCAGCAGTAGTTTTATTTTACCGCATCCATAAATAGCCTCTGATTATAAATGACCTGTGCTGAGCAAAAATACGACGTGATTGAGACGCAGCAGATAGTAGACTATTGTAATCATTCATAAACTTCAGCAACACGTATAATTCTAACATTGTTTATTGATTCTTTTCTATATATATTCCGTTAAAAAATAAACACGATATTCATATTATGTTTCTATTTGTGAATGAATTTAGTTGAATAACTCAAACCTCTGGCATAAATTTAAAACTCTTTCTCGTCGCGGATGCGGCAGTTATCAGGTATATTGTAGTTAAGAAAAACTGGCCTGAAACAATTGGTATTAACTTTAGTTGTTTGCATGCGAAGAGCTAAAAATGAAGTGGTATTAAGGAAGCAATATGTTAAATGTTTGTCCTTTTTTCGATTTATATCATTTGAGGTAAGAGATAGCAAAGCTGTGAAGTAGTAGTTATTTTAAAGCAGAGAAAGAAGAGTACAGCACAATACAATTATTGCACATTGATTTATTGCTTTTATTTTAATCTTATAATTGACACACAAACACACCAAACCTGTTTTTTACATTTTCCGTCACTTGTATTTAAAAAAATATTTTTTGTCTCTTACTTTGTGGGGGAAAAAATAAATATTTTTAAGTGTCTGAAAATTTCAATACGGTAAGTACAAAATACTCGCTGAAATAGCTGGAAATTGAAGCTTTAATTAAAAAATGGGCCCAACTTTCGTGAGTCTAGTTAGTTAACTAGGTAGTAGTGGGGCACAATCAGGGTCATAAACTTCGAAATACACACACATACACAATGAGCGTCTGTAATTTACACTAAATAAGTGTCTGGATGATTCTTCTTATCTTTTTCTATTCTGTAAATATAGATATCTGATATAAAAAATATCTTAACAAAGCGAAATAAGCCACAAAATCTTTCGCAACACCAAGAAATTGATTTGGGTGTGATGCAGCTAAGGACTGTATGGCAAGCGGTTGGACGCATAATCCGAAGAAACTAGGTTTCTCAGAATGAGAACCTAGGTTCTCATGAGAACCTAGGTTTTCAAATGAGAACCTAGATTCTCATGAAAACATTGGTTCTCATTTGAAAACTTGGGTTCTTGAAGCCATGTGCAATCTTCAAACGAGAGCCTAGGTTCTCATTCTGAGAACCTAGGTTCTCATGAGAAACCTAGTTTCTTGGGCTTATGCGTCGAACCGCAAGAAACTAGGTTTCTCATGAGAACCTAGCTTTTCAAATGAGAACCTAGGTTCTCATGAAAACCTAGGTTCTCATTTGAAAACCTAGGTTCTCATGAGCACCTAGGTTCCTGCTTGAAGATTGCACATGTCTCTCATGAGAAACCTAGTTTCTTGCGGTTCGACGCAAAATCCCAAGAAACTAGGTTTCTCATGAGTATGGCTTTTTCTTCTATATTGATGAATCATTACAATTTCATGGCTTCACCTTGGCTGAAGTTGACAGTACTATCATCTTGAATTTTACTGTCACACTCCCAGTATATAAGTATTGATATATAAAAAAGGCTACTGATAAGCCCACATAGTATTACACTTTTAATAAACCTGGAGAATTTTGTTGCTATTTTTAACTTTTAGTAGATAAACTTCAAGTTGTATTCTAAAATTTTGTTGATGATATGTCTTACAAAACACTCCAGGAAAAAATATACAGCATAAATTTGATCTTTATTGAAGCTGAGAGTAAAAAGAACATGGAACTACCGGTACCTTAAACCATAGAACAGTAACAACTTACTTACAGGGCAAATCTTTGTAGAATGCATCACTAGATTGTTATATTTAGCCTGAGGAATGGTCTGCTTGTAACCAGGTCTGAAAAGTCCTTTCAGGCAAGGCAATTGCAAATATTGTGAGCGGCAATATCCTTAAGTAGTACACGTGTACTTCCACGCTAAGTAAAGAAACAGGGATTTCGAGAAAAGTACTAAGACGGGCCGGGCCAATGCAAAGGGATTGACGGCTGTTCCAAAGAAATACCAAGGTATCAAAATCGTTCTTTTGTCGCATGCGACCTGACTATATACTTATGACAAAGCTGATAACCTGAAATGCATGTCTATGCAACAAACATCAAAATTTCGCTATGAAATTATAAAGTATTTGCTCTTTAGGAATTGATATTTCACCAAAACCCAGAAACGGTTAGAAGAAAGTATCTGAACAGGACATGACATATATACTAACCAATAAAATACAGGATGACACAGAAGTCGAGTTTGAAGAGTTGAAACGCGTAGAAGTAGAGGGAAAGAAGAAAATGAAAATAGTTAAATCCAAGTCCACGAAAGAAGAGAATATCAAACATGCACAACTGCAGTTCCGAGATTTCTTACATAATGTTTCTAGGGTGAAAACGCAATATACTGCCATAAGAAATCTAAAAGCCCACTTGCCAAGAAATGAAATATTGATCCATATGGACTTTGCAGAAAATTTCACATGCAGCAACGCCGACAAAGTTCAAAGCGCTCATTAGAACAGCACAGGAGTTACACTGCACCCGGTAGTTGCTTATTATAAAGAAGAAGAAGAGCTGAAACACAAGAATTCGATTTTTGTTTCTAATGTCACAAAGCATAATTCCACAGTGGTGGGCAGGATCTTGAAAAAAAACTAGTCCCTGACATGAAAGCATCGAGTATGTGTTCTATAATGGAACTGAGTATGAAACCACAGCCAAAGAACTCGAGATGAAAAACCCCAATTCTGTTTCGGGAACCATAAAGTTGCATGCGTTATTTGATGCACACAATCAGTTATATACCTCCGAGGTCTCATGTTACTGTGAAGCCTGTTTAAAAGGCGAATACTGTGGACATTGGAAAATAGACACTTTACCAGAAAAACACACTGTTAGTTACAAAGCCAGCACACGCGAATGTTCACAAAAATGGAAGTTGATAGATCATGAAGGAAATGTCGATGAAAACAGAAACAAAGTACAGAAGCTTAACATACCTGAAATGTGCGCAGACAGAACTGGCTGTTCACAAATCGCAGATGAAAATGTGTTGCCCAAAGTCTCAGATGAAAATGAATCCCCATCGATCAAACCAGTCAAAGACGCATACTATCTTGTAAATTTGGATGAAATATTGTCTACCCAGGGCACAGGTACTTGAAAAAAAAATTGTTGGTCCTTATAAGGACCAAACAAATTTTTTTCAAGTACCTGTGACCCAGGGAAACTTCTCAAGGTTGATGATGATAAACAGGAGGCGACAGTTTTATTCATGGAGGAAACTCAAGGTTAAGGAGATTTGAAACTGTTTAAGTGGCCGTTAAGAGATGACGTACAAGACGTTGAATTCGAACAGTTTGTACGTGAAATCCAAGAGCCAACTGCTTGCAGCAAAAGCAAAAGGCAGTTTAAACTTGAAGATGCCGATTACACGTTGATTTGACACCACCATCAATAGCCAATTGCTTGTAGCAAAAGGCAGTTTAAACTAAGATTCCGATTGCACGTTTTTTTGACACCAATTATGTAGTTTGTTTTGTGATAATTGATTGCTTTGACAAAAAGTGTCAGGTACGTGGACTCGAAAAATAGTTCTAAGAAGTACGTATATAAACTACTGTAGAACTCATAAATGGTTGTGTTTATTAAATGTGAACGTTTTAATCATAATGTTTGTTATTTTAAAATGTAAAAGTATTTGACTTAGTTGTAATTGCATGTTGTCTAAAGGAACGGAATAGACTTGTCAAGTACGCTAAGAGTTTCTTTAAATCTATATTTTTCCGTGTTTTTAAAGATTGTTCAAGTTCAGCCATTAGATAATTATCATTTTCGTATAAAACATGTGTATAAATGAAACGAATTAGGCATGCTTATAAAGATTCTTTGAATTGTACGTATGTACGTTTGATGGTCAGGTACGCTAAAAATACAAAGGTTGTTAACATACTTGATTTTGGCTGAGATATTATTTTTTCCTTGTAAGAAAATATTAATGATGTTTTCGTAAAAGTGTATGTTTGAATTTGATTTTTAAACCAAGGTTGTTTAAATGTCATTTATATAATCCTTTAAATGATCAGCATAATTTAACAAACACCCCTTTTTAAAACTATTTTGTAAGTAATTTTAGAAAAATTCTTATGATTATCAAAAAATGAAATAACAATCAGGAATCTGTTTAGCACACATTACCACATATAATGATAGATAATAATTGAATCTGTGCTAGTTTATTTCAATGTATTGATGTGTTAAAATGAATATAACGTACCTGACATTGGAATATCAGTGTGTCAATGATTATGCAAATATTATGAAAATCGGATATTTCTAGGTGACCCCGTTGTAATTTTATGTACAGTTTGGTGTTCAAGTTGATTTGAATAAAGTTTATGGTTCAATTGCTTTGTTTTAATTTTCCAACATTTCTCTATGTGTTAATGTCCCTTTAACTGGGAGTCAATGCATAGTTTCTAGCTATGATGTCATCATTTGGCCTTGATATATTACACTTATCACTATATTACACCAAATAACTTTGCTGGAAATCAATACTATTTTGGTGCATTAAGTGAACAAGTGCACTTGTGACTTTCTTGCACAATGCAAAGAAGTTTAAATGAAAATAACATTGGTGCAGTAAGTAGACAAGTGCACTTATTTACTTATTGCACCGAACGGAATTATGTGTGTAAATAATACAGTATGACATTTTCTTAAAAAGTACCAATTAAACTGGAATACCATGATTCTGATATTTATTTAGGACATGTATGACATCAATTTAGATCATTTTATGCAAAAAAGTCATTTTTGAAAAAAATGTCACTTATCACTGTTTTGCGCTAAGGTGACGGTATTATTTTTTTTTGTTTCAAAATTAAATTCTAGTATATATGATATTTGTATTTATGGGCAGAAACCTTGATGTGGTAGAGGCCTTGAACAGTGTCCGCCATGAAGAGGACCCTGAAAAACAATCGTTACTCTGTGGACAACTTCCATGGCTGTCTGTATGAGGAGGCTGAGGCTGTAGCCAATGCTGCCGGAGTCTACCCTTCAATCCCATGGGGTTGTGGCAGACAGACAATACAAAACAACATACCCTCAGATGCTCCAGAAACATAATACAAGAGCAGGGTAACAATTCCATTCCTGGACCACCTTCTGCAGAAGTTAAGTGAGCGCTTTACAAATCTTCATGAGAGGGCTTCTTCTGAACTTCTAATTCCCCGACCTAAACAACACCAATCTGGTGTACTTCTTGGATGACCTCCCTTCACCAGGAACACTTCAGGCAAACATTGAGTTCTGGAGATGTAAGTGAGGAAATGATTCATCCCCCCCCCCTTCACCCCCTTCAACTTTAGGAGCTGCATTGAAAGCATGCAATAAACAAATATTCCCAAACATTTATACCATTTAAAAAATTGCAGCAACATTTCCAGTGAAAAACTGTGAATGGGAAAGGAGCATATCGATGTTAGGAAAAAAAAAAGTTTTCGTTTAAGGTAGCTCACCCGTAACGGGCACCTTTCCAAATATAATCTTATGTATTATTTTCTTATCAGCATCATTTCACTGAACTACATGCACATTTTTATGTAGGCTTTTCATGCTTTAAAAAGAATATACTGATTTTTTCAAAAACATGCACCCCCACGCTCGGCTTTTGTCCAGTTTATTTGCACCCCTGGGGTATATTAAAGTTCCATAATTCATCCAGATTTCCAATATGGGCATGCAGTTGGTGTGCACAGATGCAGTAAAGGTGTTTAAAGTTTAAACACGATGAAATAAGTATTCTTTTACAGACATTTATTTTTTATAACTTGTTATCTATGGAAGAGCGCGATGGAATGTAAGTGGTTTCAGCCAAGTAGAAATTGGGTTGGTTAAAAACAAAGTATCATAAAATTCAAAATAGTATCATTTAAGTAATATTTTGAACTAAGTGTTTATAGATACACTATATACAGCACAAATACCAAGACATAGACGGATTTACCGTTTACTTTTTGAAATAAAACTAAAAATGCAACATGCATGATTCGTATTTTCTGCAGTAAATCAACCAATTAAGCCATAACGTTGTTTTGATTTTTAAAAATGAAGAATGTGCATACAAATTGCAACATATTTAACAATAAACATAACTTATATGCTATATTAAATCAAATTACGTTAGAAAAGAAATAAAACGCGTCGCAAAAAGTATGCGTTGTCGGCAGGATTCGAACCTGCGCGGGAAGATCCCAAAAGATTTCTAGTCTATCGCCTTAACCACTCGGCCACGACAACTTCACATTAGTACCTGCTTAAATTAGATATCCATAAGTAAACAGGTAAAAGGCTCTTCAATCTTCGAAGAAATCGCGGGAAATCATTAAGGGTGCGCTACCTTAACTATGGGGGAAGTGATGTGAATGAATCTTAGTGACATTGTCAAACAATTTGCAAGGCAGAATCCAAGAAAAACTAGAAATGGCGCGTCAGAGGCCGACGCGTACCCCCACGCCAAATGTTTGACCCAGGTGCGCCCCAGGGTTGGTAATGGGGCCATGCATAGTTGAGATTGACCGTATTGTCATAAGAGAATTTCAGTATCAATTAGAAGTGAATCGGTGTAGAAATGAAGAAATTATAGTAAAAGGCAATTTTTGGTGGGTGTTGCCTATGTGGGCGGGGCGCCCCAGGGTTGGTAATGGGGCCATGCATAGTTGGGATTGACCGTATTGTCATAAGAGAAGTTCAGTATCAATAAGAAGTAAATCGGTGTAGAAATAATGAAGTTACACCGATATAATATACCGACTATCTCTGGAAGACCCGTAAGATAGATCGAATCGTCAATTCGAAACTTCGGCTTTCGGTTTGATAACGGTTTTTAGTTCTTCGCTTGCGAAGGACTAAGGTTATGAGTGTGTTTTGCAAGTCAGTCTGCTGTTAACTACGCTAGGAACTAACTACGCTTAGAACGATAACCACATCTGCCTGTTTATACTCTACCACTGGTACACTGCAGACAGCAACAGACAACAGTGTGTGTATGTAATGAATAGTGTTTAACAGCTTGTGGGACGACATTGGCCAGTTTGTCATTGAAATCTGCACATATTGGCTGCGTTCAGGGAAAACGGGGCTTAATGCATGTAAATAAGTGGTGTCCCAGATCAGCCTGTGCACACTGATTAGCCAGAGCAATGCACACAAGCTAATCGAGGAGGACATTTTTTGATTCCATTGAATCTCTGGTACTAGGATGACAATAAATGCATATGCATTAAGCCCTGGGTTTTTTTCAAAATGAAGCTATAATTATCTTTTCTATTAATGATTTGAAAAAAAAAATAAAAGTGATAATAACTTCAAAGTAACCCCGCTGACAAGGCAAATCACTTTTAAATCAAATAAACAACCAATGAGTTCGAAATGTTTACCTTTGTGGCATTTTTAGTAAACATCTAAAAGGGACCTTTTCACAGTTTACTAAATGCTTACCGGTGATATTGATGAATGTAAACATTGGATTTTGAAAGCTCCATAAAAAAAGAAACAAATTAAAGAAACAAAAATGTTACCCTCAACTGGGCTCAAAACACTAACTCCTAGAATAAAAGTCTATCGTTTAGACCACTCGGCCATCCGTGCTCATACCATGAGAGATGTATTTTATACTTTATATAAGCAATCCTCGTAGTATGAAACAATATAACGACAACAACAGAATTCTCCAAATTATTTAATTTGTCAATTTACCAAAATGTGAAAAGGTCCCTTCAATGTCTTCAGACTTGCAAATTGATTGAGTTCAATACACTGTCAAATCTTACATCATGAATAACTTGCATGTTATAGTGGTTGCCTGTTAGCCTGGGGCCAATAGATTTCAGCCCATGAAACTCAATTTCAAAAGTTTGTTACAGTTGGGCTAAAAAGCAGGGCAACTTTTCAAAGCTTGAACAACTCAATCCGAACTGGCGACTGTGGATCAATTAGGCCTAGAAAATTATTCAATTCCGACTCACAACAAGACATGATGCATGTCGGCAAAATTGTTGCTCATTAATGTAAAGAAAATAAATAAAGTATTAGATACACATAACACAACGTGTACTTGATTCTATGCTTGTTATTCTCTAGCAAGGCAACCAAAATTCTAAAGATGGTTGCCAGTGCAGCAACCAATTGCGAAAAAAGAAACATAGTGTTGATATTTTGTCTAAGTTACCTCTATAACATAAATATGAGGATAAACAGTGCACACACATATCGACCTGTGCTTTAAGACACACTTTATAAATTGGAATGTGTTGTGTTCATTTCAAACTTGCGATATAAAAAGGCTTTAAAATTATTTTGAAAACTGAGTTGCTTCTAACTCTAAGAATATGCAATAGCGAAGATCAAAATCTATTGCCTTCAGCGCTTTGATTGTATAAAGTTTTTGTTTTGAGTATTTCTCCACAAATCACTCGTAAACTGATGTCAGTAACAGATATTGTGTTTGTTACGATGTATAAGGTTGATTGAACTCGATGTTAAAGACAAACGTGAGACATATTTTTTGACATTAAAAAAAGGTCGCCATTACAAAATTCGAGAACGTTGTTTTCCAAATAGATTCATCACTCAACGAGAAACTGCTCAAAAGTAGTGCGGTGTTAACTCCGCCCACAACGGGAAATAACTTAATTTCTTATAAAAAGGCAATCTCCTACGCAGTGGTCTCCCTTATTCCAGAAGAGAAAAAAGTACGTACATTCAAGTGTAAACAATCATAATAGTGATTTCTACATGTAGATCTAGTAGAAATCAGTGATACAGACAAAACAAAACGTAACAGCAATCTCCCCTTTTGTAACTTCTGTTGAAAGATGATGACTTATAGCGGGGATTTATGTAATTCTACATTCGCCCGCCAAATCCACCATAATTACGCCCTTAAAGGTCATCGGTATGATTGTTTTTGGCATCGCATATATGTTAATGTGAAAATAATAATATTAATATTAATTATTAAGCACTCTTGACATCATAAATTGCCTCTTAGTGGGGATTTCGGTAATTCTAAACAAGAACATAAACCCGCGCCGGTACCAAAATCCCCGCTATAGAAACCTTCAACTGTCAAAAAAATTATTAGAGTGCTTTTTATGGTAGAAATCAGAGTAACGTTCAGTCTCCCATTTGGTTTCGTCTGTTGGAAAATAATGACTTATAGCTGTTATTTCGGGCGTTGCGTGAAGCTATAGATGCGAATTAAATTATACATAATTAAAAGCTGATACTATTCTGTCAGCTTGATTTATAAATCATTTTCCATCGCGCCAATACATGCATTGTATCATGAAATTGTGTACTAATGCAAAACGATTGAAATTATGTCAAATTACAGTTTTTCACATTAAATGACCTCTTTAACATAACGCCAGCAGACCCGAGAGAATACACTTCATTTATTCCAATCAGTTAAATGACTCATATAATAAAAAAAACATCGCGAGTCTACACTGCGTATAACACGTAGAAACCTGCTGTGGTGATCCCTATCTTATGAGTTCAATACAAAGGCACCTGGCTACTGTACTGGAAAACTTCGATTTCCTGCCAATATAACTAATTTCATTTTTGCTCAATTGTTGTGTACATTTAAAATTAACAACCAGAATGGATCAAAATCACTGTTACACATTTTAATATATTCAGTGTAATCTGTTCTTTACGGTGGCATAGAGGTGACATTCACTCCTCTTTTTTTTAATTGCACTCCTCTTTTTACTATCTCGTGGCCACGAGTTAGCTAAGTCGGGATCTCCAGATCTCAAAATAGAAAAAAACAGACAGACGGACGACGGACGGACGACTACTACTACTACTACTACTACTACTACCTACTACTACTACTACTAGCAACAGCAGCAGTAGTAGTAGTAGTAGTAGTAGTAGTAGTAGTAGTAGTAGTAGTAGTAGTAGTAGTAGTAGTAGTAGTAGTAGTAGTAGTAGTAGTAGAAGTAGTAGAAGTAGTAGTAGTAGTAATATTGTGAAGTGCGCGTGCAATTGAACGTTGAGTTAAGCGAGAGGTACGAGTTAAATTACACATTATTAAAAACTGATACTATTCTGTCAGCTTGAATTGTGCTAACATCATTAACTCAATAGTGTCAAATTATATAAGTTGCGCGAGCCATTGCACGTTGAGTAAATACTGCATGAGCAAGAGGTGTGAATTAAAACTCATATTATTACAAACTGATATTATTATTTCAACTTGAATTGTGCTGACATCTCTAACTCTATAGAATCAATTAATATAAATAAGAACAACACGCGCTGACTGGCAGAATATTATTCTACAATGGCTAAAGTAGTATTAAATTGTTCGGTGATAGCTATATCTAACGTTTTGCGATGATAGAAAAGATCAACATGTGCTTTATAATGCACGATGATAGGGAAAAGGCGGATTGAAAACTGACAAAAAGGAAAACAATCTGTACTGTGTGATGCTACAGGAAAAAACGGAAATCTTAGCTGTCGGGAAATATGACATCACAACAACATCAAAAGTAAAAGAGATTGTGGGAGGAATAACATAAATTGTCAATTAAATACATCAAAATGGCTGTAAGCATGTGTACGGAGAAACAGAAGTAAAAATGAAAGTTATTTTTCGCGAACTGTCAGTCAGACTTTTTTCATGAACAGTGTTTTAAATGTTCGTAATTATTATCTTGCTAAGTTTACATGATGCAAATATGTCACCACATCCAAGACCACTATCGCTTTAACTATATAACCGCCGAAATAAACAACAGCATGGGTGGATTATAATGGCATTGTAATAATAAACAATATTTTAAAAAAGACCGTTATTTTTTTAGATCTTTAACCGGCTAAATAAACAAAAAATGGGTGGATTAATGGAATTGTAATAATAGACAATATTTTAGAATTAAGTTACATAGGAATTTGTGTAGATTCGTGTATAAAGTTTTCACCTAATCCACAACAATGTATAAGCTATAAGTCATTATTTTCCTTGAGATGTTACCAAATGGGGGATTGTTGTTAGGTTTGTATACGTATAACTAATTTCTACTATAACAAGAGCACCGCATAACGGGTGCCACGCTCGGCTGCGAAAGCTTGTTGGATTTTTTTAAGAGGTCATAGTGACCTTGACCTTTGACCTAGTGACCCAAAACGGGTGTGGCGTGTAGAAATGAGGAAGGTGAATGTACATATGAAGTTGTAGGTGGAGCACTTTTTTTGTAGAGGCTATGTTAAAGTTTTATATTAGAGGTCACAGCAACCTCGACCTTTGACCTAGTGACCCAAAAATGGATGCGGCGTGTAAAACTCATCAAGGTGCATGTAGATATGAAGTTTCAAAGTTGCAGATGGACGCACTTTGATTTTAGAGCCTATGTTAAAGTTTTATATTAGAGGTCACAGTTCACTTGACCTTTGACCAAGTGACCCAAAAATGGGTGTGGCGTGTAGAACTCATCAAGGTGCATCTACATATGAAGTTGTAAGTGGAAGCACTTTGATTTTAGAGCCAATGTTAAGGTTTTAGCACGACGCCTACGGCGGACGGCGGACGACGAGCTGCCTATGAATAAGCTCGGGTTTTCTCCGAAAACAGCCGAGCTAAAAATCACTATAATGACTTTTTCGACACTTTTGCAAAGAGGGGATTGTATCGTTGCATTCTTTCACACGCCTTAGACTTGGTAACGGATTACACTCACTCGGAAAAATGCAACGTTGAAGTATAATTTATACACATATTTCTATAGCCCTGGTCAATTATTTTCAAAAAGATATTGCAAAATCCGCGGTTTCTGCAAATATATCACAAAATAAACGTGGTACATGCGTTGGTTCTGCCCCGAAGTGCATTGTATAACTCATACAGACCCCTTTAACTTGGCAAGACGACGGTGCACATCTTACAATAATTCATCGCAAGTTCAAATAGATATCGCATACGAGCTGTTAATGCATATAAGTGCATTATATAACTCAGTCGCACGTCTTATGAATAGTCTACACTCATTGGTAATGTAATTCAAATAGATATTGCACATTACGTGGTATCGAAAAATAAATCCTAATAGATATCGTGTATAATGCGCTATCGAAAAAATATTCTCCAAATAAGTATTGCACATATTTGGTTAATGCTCGTTGTGTATCGTTGCATTAATTCGCACGCCTTAAACTTGACAACGCTTGTAAAAAGACAACGCTGTACGTCCGAGTATAATTTATACACACATACACCCTTGTCAATATAGATCCAAATAGATCTTACTTAATCCATGGTTTCTGCAAATATATCTCCATATTACGGAATCCGGATAGTGCAATCTGTAATCTCGACCTTCTTTCACCAAGGGCGACACTAGACACACGAACCGATACACGATACTTTGCGCGACAGTCGCGGCGACGCACGATATTTTGCGCGATTGTCGAGGCGACGCCCGATATTTTGCGCGACTGTCGCGGCTACGCACGATAAATTTAACACGATATATCGCCTTTTGGGCTACCCACACAAGGTTGATATATCGTTTTAAATATATCGTGCGTCGCCGCGACTGTCGCTCAAAATATTGTGTAGTTCCATACACAATGTAACGACAACAACAGAACTTGCCAAATTATTGAATCGTTTTGCGTTGCAACGCTTTATAATTTTCAGGTTTTCAAATCGTCAAAAGTTGCATTTAATGGATGTTTTAGAGCATGGATAATGTGTAGTTTTGCTGTTTCCTCACAAATATCATAACTAAAACGAAAATTTGCGAATTTTAAACAACTTTTTAAAATTTTGTCAATTTACCAAAACGTGAAAAGGCCCCTTTAAACATTCATACCATACTGGTGTTGTAAATAATGTTTTTAATGCATATTCCATTATGAGTGTGGGTGTAAGTTTAATGCTCTGTAGTGTATCTTTGCACACATTCACACGCCTTACACTTGACAAAGGATCATACCCGCCCGGGGAAAGACAACGTTGCACATCTTAGTACAATTTATATACATATATTGCCAAAACATCATTGTCAATTACTTCCAAATAGATATTGCACAATCTCTACTGTTTTCCCAGGCCATTTTAGCGTGGCGAAAAGCCACGCCGCCTTTCTGGATCGCCACGCTGCCCTTTTCAAAGGCAAATTTCGCCACGCGCCCTTTTTTTCAAAGGCAAATTTCGCCACGCGCCGTTATCGATAACATCATTATTGCCTTACGATCTAACTTGGTCCGCAAAATCAGCGTCCTTGATTGTCTGTGACGCTCCGACTGTGCTTGATTTACTCGAGAGACTATATTTAATTGAGCAGATTTTATCTATAACAGTGCTCGATTTATAGGTAGGTCTTACTGACTGCTCCAAAGCTGTGAATTAGTCATGCGTGAATAACCCCGTGTCAGTATTAATCGATAATGCTGGAGGCTATGTTATACCCAATCTCCACGCAGAGTTGTCGTTCCTTGCTCTCACATACAACTCTGCATAAGGCTCAGCACGCCATTTTGTCTACCAAATAGCTAAAACCGAACAAACGCATACAATGTATATTTGAGTGGATATTTAAGATCGCATGCATTTAATTAAGAAAAATGACTTACGAAAAATCGTGCAAAAACTTGTGAGTTTTAATGCAACTCTTTGGAACTATTTTATTGCCCATTTACACAGATGTAATCATTCCACGCATATCACAAATGTAAACAATTGTACATATTTTTTATTGAGTGACGTTAGGCATTGCTTCGAGGTATTTATGTATGTTGGTTTCTTAACATAAAAAAAACATATCAATTTTATAATAATTAATTAAGACTGATATAAGATATCATGGTATGAGATGGTTTTCTTTAATGCAGTTAATGCAATGTAACCGTCGTGCAAGAGATTGTTTAGTATTATGTAACCTCAATGATGAACGCTTGGAATGATCATGACATGAATGAGACGCTTTCAAAACAATAGTCCGTTCTGAGCCCAACACAGAGGTGAATTAAATGTGACCGTCGTGCAAGAGATTGTGTTATACCAAGCGCACTTTTCGCTCGGCAATGTGTACTCCTTCACGATATAATCATTACTTCGGAGACGTTTGATGAAAAACTCGATGTTATTCTCCTGGCTTTGCATGCATTATTCAGTTATATCGAAACATATATTTTTACGCATAATTACATTTAAATTCACAAACAAATTTATTCTTTATTGTTTTCGTCTTTAAGATAATTAGATCTAATTATTGAAATAATTACTGAGACGTATACTAATTTAACAAAATGCGAATCGCGTATACGATTTAACGTTGCTATGCGCACCTGTCGCTTACATCATTTGACATTTAATCAACATGGCGGACTACACAGAATTAAATTGTGACTTGGCAAAAATGGCAAATAACGTCGTAAACGACCGAATTAATGATGGAGATTATACATTAAGAAGGAATTAATGAAATGTCTGTGATAATCAACGATGCATAAAAATGTTTTAGATAGCAACAACATTATTTATTTATTTGTAATCTACTCGGTGGATGTATGTCACGGAAACGAGTGTTTGCATATTGTTAGCGATCAATTTACTCGCAATGTTATTTTAAACATATGTCGAGATTATTGTTAGAAAATGGGATAAGACAAACATGGTTTCATTTATATGTTAGTGGATCTGTCTATGATCAGATTCATATGCATATATTGCTTTATTATGTTTGTCGTGCTGTACAGTTTATTGAAACAGCATGGAACTTAAATGTACATTGCAAGGTAAATATATAAATATAAATCATAGTAAGTTAAATACTTCTATTACCATTAAATGTGCTTGTTTATATGTTATTTTTTTCCACAACTGCTTCTGATGCGATTACATGTTTCCCCGTAATTCAGGTATTCAGGGAACGTTTTTGCCCTTTTTTGCCTAAACTGCGCGCTAAAATGCCCTTTTTGAAAGTAATGCGCCATGCCCCTTTGCCCTCCTGGGAAAAACACTAATCTCCGTATGTGTTGCTTCTGCTCGGAAGTGCATTGTATGACTCTTTCATACGCATCAAACTTGGCAATACAACGTTGCACAATTTAGAAGAATTTATATACATATTCAGCTGGTTTACGTCGTTGTCATGTTATTCCAATAGATATTGCATATTGCGTACTATAGCAAAATGCACGTTTAAATAGATACTGCATATGTGCTATTTATGCTAGTTGTGATTGAAAAAGGAACTATTTAATTCAATCACTCGCCAAATGTATGCGTGTATACGCTGGCCATGTAATTCCAATTCGATTTTGCACATTTCGTGCTGTTGAAAATTATTACTCCAAATAGATAATACACGTGCGTTGTTTTTGCTCCGTGGTGTGTTGTATGAGTTATTAATACGCCCTTAACTTTACAATGGTAAATAATCGCTAAGAGAAAGTCATCATTGCACATCTAAGCAAAATGTGTACACATATAGTCTTTACAACCTGGTCATGTAATTCAAACTAGATATTGCACATTGCGCGCTATCGAAAAATATAACACCAAAAAGATGTCGCACATATTCTGTTAATGTCCCGTAGTGTATTGTTGCACTCATTCACATGCCTCATACTTGACAATGGGTTGAACCCGCTCGGGGACAGACAACGTTTCGCGTTTGAGTATAATTTATACACATGTATTGCCAGATACCCTCGTCAAAGATAGTGCACGATTCATGGTTGGCACATATATATCCAAATAGACATGACACATGTATTGTTTCTGCTCTGAAGTGCATTGTATAGCTCCTTCACACACTTTTAACTTGGCAAAGTTTGATTCTCGCTCAAAGAAAGACAACGTTGCATATGTCAGTAGTATTTATTCAAATATATTTAGCCCGGCCATACATCTTTGTCATGTTATTCAAAATAGATATAGCACATTCTGTACCATCGGAAAAAATCAAGTCCAAACAGATATAGCACATGTGATGTTTATGATCAGAAAGGAAATATTTTACTTAATAACACGCCAAATAAGTCCTATACACCCTGGTCATGAAATTTCTACTAGATTTTGCACATACCGTGCTATCGAAAAATATAACTCCAAATAGATAATACACGTGCGTTGTTTTTGCTCCGAGGTGTGGTGTATGTGTTATTAACACGCCTTTAACTTTACAATGGTAAATAATCGCTATGTGAAAGACATCGTTTCACATCTAAGCAAAATGTTACACATATAGTCTTTACACCCTGGTCATATAATTCCAACTAGATATTGCACATTGCGCGCTATCGAAAAATATAACACCAAAAAGATGTCGCACATACATGTATTCTGTTAATGTCCCGTAGTGTATTTTTGAACTCATTCACATGCTTCATACTTGACAATGGATTGTACCCGCTCTGGGACAGACAACGTTGCGCGTTTGAGTATAATTTATACACATATTGCCATAAACCCTCGTCAATTATTTCCAAAAAGATATTGCACGATTCATGGTTTCGGCACATATATCTCCAAATAGACATGGCGCATATATTGTTTCTGCTCTGAAGTGCATTGTAAAGCTCCTTCACACACTTTAAACTTGGCAAAGTTTGATTCTCGCTCAAAGACAGACAACCTTGCATATCTAAGTAGAATTCATTCATAATGATAGTCCATGCATCATTGTCATGTAATTCAAAATAGATATAGCACATTCTGTATCATCGAAAAAATCAAGTCCAAGCAAATAGAGCCCATGTGATGTTAATGATCCGATAGGAAATCATTTTACTAAATAACACGCCTATTATATGTCCTATACACACTAGTCAGGAAATTACCACTAGATTTTGCACATTCTGTGCTAATGAAAAATATTACTCCAAATATATAATACACGTGCGCTGTTTTTTGCTCCAAGGTGTGTTGTATGAGTTATTAACACGCCTTTAACTTTAAAATGGTAAATACTCGCAGAGAGGAAGACATCGTTGCACATCGAAGCAAAATGTGTACATATATATTGTCTTTACACCATGGTCATGTAATTCCAACTAGATATTGCACAATTGCGCGCTATCGCAAAATAAAGCATCAAAAAGATGTTGCACATATTCTGTTAATGTCCCGTAGTGTATTGTTAAGATGTTGCACATATTCTGTTAATGTCCCGTAGTGTATTGTTGCACTCATTCACATGCCTCAGACTGCACGATGGTTTATACCCGCTCGTGGACAGACAACGTTGCGCGTTTGAGGATAAATATAACTCAAAATAAGATATAGCACTTTCTTTACTATGGAAGAAATCAAGTCCAAAATAATAGAGCACAAGTGATGTTAATGATCAGAAATGAAATATTTTACTGAATCACATGGCTTATATATGTCCGATACACCCTGGTCAGGAAATCCCAACTAGATTATGCACATTCTGTGCTATTCAATCGTGCTATTGAAAAATATAACTCCAAATAGATATTACACGTGCGTTGGTTTTTGCGCCGAGGTGTGTTGTATGAGTTCTTAACACGCCTTTAACTTAACAATGGTAAATAATCGCACAGAGGAAGACATCGCTGCACATCTAAGCAAAATGTGTACATACATATTGTCTTTGCACCAGGGTCATGTAATTCAAACTAGATATTGCACATTGCGCGTTATCGCAAAATATAACACCAACAAGATGTTGTACAAATTATGTTCATGCCCCGTAGCGTTTTGTTGCACTCATTCACATGCCTCATATTTGACGATTGTACCCGCTCGGGGACAGACAACGTTGCGCGTTTGAGTATAATTTATACACATATATTGCCAGAAAACCCTCGACAATTATTTCCAAAAAGATAGTGCACGATTCATGGTTTCGGCATATATATCTCCAAATAGACATGGCGCATGTGTTGTTTTTGCTCTGAAGCACATTGTATAGCTCCTTCTCATACCTTAAACTTGGCAAAGGTTGATTCTCACTCAAACAATGACAACGTTGCATGTCTCAGTAGAATTTATTCACATATATATTGCGCGCTATCGAAAAATATAGCACCACATATGTAGTGTATAGTTGCACTCATCCACACGCCTTATACTTGAAAACGTATGATACTCGCTCGGAAAAAAACTTTTAACGTCTGAGTATAATAAATACACATATATTATACATTTTTACAAATTCGCTAATGGAACTCATATCCTTCTGCTAGCGTTAACCGGTAATTATTCGTTCAAAGACCGTTTGTACCTGTGGCCTTCTCGACTCGTGTTTAAAGCAAACGCAAAATAGTTCCCGTAATAGATTAAAAACTTGAGATTTAATTTTTTAAACGCATACATATGGTAACTGATTGTATCAAAATATCTTTTTTAATAAGAATTCTTCATCCGTATACAATATCTTTGTAAACAATATTTACTGTATCAATCCTCATTTGATTGACGTGTAATATCTATTGGTACCTGTAATTTGTGTCGTATCTATATGGAAAACAATGCCACCCTAAAAATCGGTTAACAAGAAGAACTCGGAGCTTGTATCCTCGAGTCACCTGTTTCGGTCGATGTAACAAATAATCAAAAATATTTTAGATTTAATTGATCAACAATAATACAATAAAGTCGGCAAAATAAAAAAATACGCACAACAAGACTTATTTACAGGGTTTCCAGTCAACTCGTACCTAAGTCAACTCGTACCCTAGTCAACTCGTACCCGATTTAGTCAACTCGTACTTAAGTCATTTTTCAGATTGGTCAACTCGTACCTTTTTAATATTTGTTCTTTATGGAAACAAATTGCGATGGGTGTTTGCATGAATTAGATGTTTTTTATGTTTATTGCAGGTACGAGTTGACCAAGTAAAGTTATATTTTGGCGTAGACTAACATAACTTGTATGTTTTTTACCAGGGTACGATATGACTTATTTAAGTAATTACCTAAGTATATATATATTTTTTTCTTATTAATATGTCCAATATACAAAGATTATATTATCTAAGAAATATATAGAAATCATTTATCTTTCAAAATATATATTTATAAACAACTATCATTATCGATGTTAAAAGAAAAAATCTTACGGTATGAATCAGTATAATATTTATTAACTTCTTCCATTGCATGATTTTTATAAATCGACGAAATAAGGCATCCTGCAGACATATATATATATATATATATATATATCATGTATACATTTAAAGACCTTGATTATAATGCATTTCGTTATACTATTTTATTGAACACAGAATATAAGCACTTGATATTAATTAATATTAAATAACTAAAACAAATACACAAAACGACCCCACAAGTATATACGTACGTACTGACGCTACATATTATAAAGATGTAAATACCATCAGTTATAACAAAAAAAGGTTTGTATTCCTCAGATTACGCTTCTATAGAGGTCCGTTTCTCGAATGAAACTTATTAAAAAATTATAAAGGGATTACTTACCAGATTTACAGTGTCTGTGTTGCCATCTATCACATTCATCGCACATAATGGCCTTACACTCATCGGAAACAATATGTCCACAAACAACACAAACACAGTCACTATCTCCCTCATCCATGATCAAGGAGATTAATTAAACAAAACACTTTTAAATTATAATCCACGACAAACAATAAATGAAATTAAGTCCAAGACTTGAAACACGAAGTCCGTATTTAGTTTCAAGATATTAATGATTAAAGCCAATCTGCAAAGCCTTTAAATAGTAATTTGGGGATTTACTCATATAAAAGTGAGAAAAACATACCCCTTTAACTTCAAAGTGGATCATATCTTTAATTGGTTAAGTCATCACGCGGTGTTTACAATGAAACATTTCATCAAAGAAAATGCCGACAACTACCGCGCGTGTCATTTTAGATGCACGACAAACAAATTGTTTAACAAATCGCCGACGGTCCTGTTGTCAAAAAGGTGTTATTAGTCAACATTTTATCACACAAAACGCCGAAAAACACGTACTTTATAATTATACACGTGTGAAAAATAATGAACTTGTCTACTTTTGGAAAAAATTTTTTTTTTTTTTTTATAACCTTCAAAAACATATTTCACGTCTTTGATATATATAAATAATTTTTAGGAGGGTACGTGTTGACCAATTCGGGTACGAGTTGACTAGTGGGGGTACGAGTTGACCAAAAATCGGGTACGAGTTGACCAAATCGGGTACGAGTTGACTTAGGTACGAGTTGACTAGCTTCGATTTACAGTCCATCAATTCATTTATTGAGATCGTTCAAGTGCTTTATGCTCAGAGCATTCAAGAAGAACTAAGAAACATTATAGAGGTGAGTAAATGCTTGTTTAAATGTGTTATTTCTTGTAAACTTGTGCCACATAATGTAAATTTGCTGCTGTGTTCTTTCACACCAATAAGGCAGTGTTGCATTTAAAAGATAATTCAGAGGCGTATCCAGAAATATTTTAGAGGGGGGGGGGGGGGGGGGCTCAACTGGGGAGGGTTCGGGAGGGGTGTCCTCTCCTGTGGTCGATTTTTTTTTTAAATGGCATCTTGAAATGATGCAATTTCCTGCTATCTAATCACCATTTTGCATGATAAAAGTGCATGTAAAACAAACAAGAACTTGAGTTCAGACATCAAGTGTGACAGACACACAGACAGACAGACACACAGGGGTAAATCAAATGTCTCTCAAACCACTAAAGTGATGGGAGACAAAATCTTTATCCGGAAATTTTTTAACAGTGTTAGATGGGTGGACCTCCTATTTAACCTTGTTAAATATCCTACTAGGTCACCCTGTTGGATGGGTGGATATTTATCAAACTTGGTTGTAATCATATTATGTATACCTTGTTGAGTCTTGTGGTTCAAAAACTGTCAAATATGGCAAATTCATTGATAAACCTTCTTACAAATTATAAAATAACATTTTAAGCAACACTCTTTATTTCAAGTTCTATCAAATGTTATGTCATTTTGTAACAAAAACAATACAAGAAAATCTATGCACAGGTATATTCTTACAACTATTCAACGAATGTTATGATATTTGTACTTTCTCAAAAATGATAACTTAGATAATTCATATATCTCTTTGTACTATCACTGGTTACAATCTACAACTCAGACATGATGTCAGGAAGATCCATCCGCCTGTTTCCGAGCAAACTCACATACAACATTGCAAATGTTTATGTCCAGGTCCCTATGAATGGAAAGCAGGCACAAAGCAGACAACCTGTCCTGACCCATTGATGATCTTAGTTTTGTCTTAACAAGACCTAGGGCACTGATACTCCTTTCACACTCGCATGATGTGACATGGAATACACATGATATGGACAAAACAGTATAAATGTTGGGGTACAGCAGGGAATCACAATGTGCAACAGAGCCCTGAAGGGTAGTAGGTGGGTTGGGTACACCTTTCCACTTAGCCTGCCATAAGTGCAACTCAGCAGGACGGGACTGAGGGGAAGGAAGATCATCATTGAACCATTCAAGGTCAATAACCTGTCAATAATACCCGCAATGGGAGTTAGATAGTATAGATAGATAGATATATAGATAGGTCACTAGCACTTACAGGAGTGGAGCACAAACAAATTAATTGCCATTCATAAAGTGTGCTGTTGAATTTCACTGGCAATAACTTGTTACTCAAAAGGATTATCGCTCTCAATAGCTAATACCAATAAATTCATCAAAGAAACTTACCGAAAAATTAATGATGATTGTCCATTGCACATTCGTCTAAACTCTTTAACTGATACAAATTGAAATAATGTTTTTGCACAAGTCCCATGCGGCAGCCATTTGCACACATTTACCTATTTAAATTCATCAAAGAAACTTAACGAAAAATGAATGATGCTTGTCAATTGCGTTTGTCTAAACTCTTTAATTGCTATAAATTGAACTATTGTTTTCACAAGTCCCATGCGGCTAAATATATAGCTATAGCTAAATGTATCGATGAATTCATTAGTTGAATGTATCTCCTTCAGCCAATCAAAAAGCGCAGTTTATCACTTACAGTCAATGAAGCGTGCGGTTTAGCTGGCGAAGGTTAGATGCCTGGGGGCTAATCACACAAATCGACAGCTGCTTATGGCTTAATTAGGGGCATATGACAGGAAATACACAAGTGGATTAAAACTGTAAGGGGCTCATTTTTATTAATCGTATCTAGCCAGCCAGCTGGGGGGCTTTAGCTCCCTAGCCCCCCACCTAAATACGCCTCTGTAATTACAGATCGCTTTGGCAAAGTTCCACTATTTAAAGTGTGCTACATGTAAATCTGTAGAATGATATTGAATGTAGTTTGTGTTATGCATAAATATTACATTATTCACAGATTTGACAAGAGGCACAGAGGGAAGGTTTGTTTACCATATTGCTAGGTAGTGTGTTCTTTATGGTTTGGGAGAATGCCATAAAATGATGTCAACTCTTAGTTAATTTTGTTTAATACTTATTCAAGTATTAAACATCTACTCCGTTAAAATAAATTGTAATTAAATTGTTCTTTGGATAATTGGGTCAGGTTTACTGCACCAATTTCAAAGGGGTGCATACAGTATATATTTGCCCTTGTCTGTCCGTCTTGTGATGCTTTTGTCACACATAAATATATAAGTATTTAACAAATTGGCATATGTAACTTATTATGTGCCAAATTTACTCTTTATTATAAAATGCCATAAAGTAGATGAAAATAGAACAGATTAGTTAAAACCTTTATTTTAGCTCAATTGAATCGAAAGCCTAAGGCTTATTGAAACACCATCAAGTCTGTTTCCTGGGTAGAACCAGTACTTTGTCTCTATGTGGAAGATCTGTCCCACAGTGGGTATCGAACCTGTGCTCTTCCAATCGCTTGGCAGACACCATATCCACTACGCCACGGCGATCTTTTCGGAGTGTCATTACGGTCTATATAAAAACACGTCTCAAAGAATTATACAAAAACAGATATATACAACACACATTAAAAATGTTTACAAAAGGAAAACCAAAGATGTGTTTTAACAATAAAATATAATGAAAATGCTATTTAAGTAATACAGAAAGTACACAAATCAACCCTATTGCAGACAAGGGTTGGAATTGGGTGTTAATTTTGACCCTAATAAATGGTACCAGAAAAGCCTTTATAAGCATCCACGCTACAATGGCCAAGATCGAATTTGATGGGACAAAAGAGCATGTGACCCTTTACAAAGGTTAATCACAACTTATTAAATGTAAGAGTTTAACAAGTATTATTGTAAAAAAAAAAATAATTGAGAAGGCGTACAATAACATTAAAAACATTATGTATGCATAAAATATAATTTAGCTTTATACTGAAACAGCTAAAAGGTAAAGGCTATGGTTATAAACCCACTCAAAATCTCACTTAACCTGACTTCATAAAAAAAATCTCACTTTTGGCTTGCTTTTGCGACAAAGTCTATTACTAACCTACGAATAAGTAGATTTAAAGTGAGTTTTGGGTGAGTATTTACTGGACAAGACCAGGAAGCTGGTAATGATAACACACACCAACAGATGTTGGGGTTATAAGAAATTGCAATATAAATATAACAGTAGCCTTGTTTTATAGTTGTTGGCAAGCGAACAACTAAGGTTTAAATACCACGCATGTCTAGCCAGTTTTTTTAGCTAGGATAAACCTGATAATTAACCGCCAAATCTGCCGCTTTCGCTCCAAGAAAGACTTTATAATTTAATGTATAATTTATGCCAGAGATTTGAGTTCTTCAACTTCATTCATTCACAAATGGAAACATAATGTGTTAAATGAAATATTTTTTGATGGAGCGTATATAAAAAAGTATCAATAAACAATGATTGAATTATGTGTTGCAGAAGAGAATGTTTATGAATGATTAAAATAGTCAACTATCTGCTGCGTCTTAATGACATGGTATTTTTGCTCAGCACAGGTCATTCATAATCTGAGGCTATTAATAGATGCGGGAAAATAAAACTACTTCGGATAAATAAGTATAGTGGGCTTTCGAGAGTCCAATACACTATCACACGTCTGTTGCGTAACGTCGTTGATAGTGCTTGCTACAGAAGCGCAGGGCGGTTAAATTTGATAATGTCTTGGAAACGTTCTTTTTTTCTCAACAGGTAACGTATCTCATGTATTTTCAATTGCATGGGTGATAACAATGCAATAGTATGGTTAAGCTTTTTTATATTCACAGTTCTCAATTTATGAAACGTTGAACATGAGTTCACCAATAACTACATGTATTCTATAGACAACAACAAAAATGCTTTATAGATATAATCGCTAAAACCGATTATAAAAAATAACTAAATATAACAGTTTAAGGTTAAGCTTGTTTATATTCACAGTTCTCAATTTATAAAACATTGAGCATGAGTTCACCAATAACTAATGGTTTTCTTTAGACAACATCAAAAATGCTTCATATCGCTAAAACCAAATATAAAACAATAACTAAATATAACACGAAATATCTTTAAAAAGGTAGACGGCGTAAATGCTGACTTTGAAATAAAGTTTGTAATTTACGTTTCTAAATAATTAAATTGAAAACAAAAGTTTAACTATTGTGTTTTTTTTACTTGATAGTCGCAAATTCACCGCATGAAATGTGTGTTATTTTATAGTCAAACCACACTTTAGTGTGAGTAAATAAAAATTATACTACAGGAGTGCACATCATATGTGTCCTCACATAGCCTATTGTCAGTTTATTTCTTCACCATCGAAATATATTGTATGTTAGTATTTGATTAACACGCAGTTTTCTTTTGACACATTTAAATCGCACTTTCATAGCCGCGTCATGCGAAAATGGGTCTTATGGTGTTTCGGCCAGCATAGCTCAAGCCCAACCTGTGCATTTGCACAGTCTGGTCAGTGGCGATGATGTTCGCTATAAAATCACTCTTGGTGTTATGGTCTCATTATGTACCTCCTGACCAGACTGAGAGATGCGCAGGCTAAGTGGGATATATATGTGATGGGAGCATATGCCATAAGATCAATTTTTGCATGACAAGGGTCTTTAAAAATCTAATTGCGAATTGTAAATGGCACATTTTAGCACAATGCTTTTTTGGCGAAGCTGTATACGCCAGCTTTTCACCTTACCTGACCTTTGTAACTGTCCAATAAAATTCAAATAAAATTTCCCGCGGCTAGTTCAGAATGAATACACTTTATTTATCTCATAGGCTGATTTGAGCGTACGTGCAGAACATTGGAAACATGTCCGCATCTTTGTAATGCTGTTTTACTGTGTGTTCAGCATGAAACAATTTTATCTCTAATGAAAAGGCTTAATAGATGGCACAGTTATACACGCAATCTCGACATCAATACAGTTTGTGCGTGCACCTTTTATTTTCAAGGATTCCTAGAGCGAGAATGTTTGTACTTAAAGGCTATGTTTTCATATTGAGTACTAACTTCCATATTCCTGTCAACATGTTAACATGTAAAAGTATAAAGAGCAGTGGAAGCGAGGCCTCACTTTAATGCATTGCATTTCAACCCGCGGGGTATCGGGTCAATTTGCAGCCATGTGTAAGAATGTTAGAATTTATATACAGGTCATCGCTGCATTTTCACAACTACCTTATGTGCTGACCGGAGTTCGCGGCCAGCGTTATATAATAAAGACGCAATAGCGTGAACTAGGTGAACTGGAATTTTCTTTAGACCAGAAAGATGTTAAATGAAGATATCCAGCGATATAATTATGGTATGTCAATAATAGATTCTTAATGTGTTTTCAACAATACCATGATCAATATTATTTTTAATTAATTCAACAAGAATTATTCCACCATATTGACTAATGTATTAAGCATGAGCGGGATGATTCTCGATACTGTTAATAATCGAATCAAATAGCGATGCCCAACAAACCACTGACTTAAACAAGTTTGTTAAAAAACCGCACATATAAATATTTAAATATGTACGGATACTTCGCATGTGACCGGTTGACTCTAATATTTAATTTCACTTCCATTCTTCTTTTGGTTTTCTGTTTTGTATATTTAGTATATTTAGGTTTATGACCAGCAATATGCAATAATGTAAAATAAGCCGCGAAAACTCATGTGAAGGTCAGAGACTGGTTGACACTGTGTGAACTGCTAGGGTAACTAGTTATGCATAAACAAAAAAGCATTGGTCAACAGGGCTGTCTTTATGACTAACTAATTCGTAAGTAAAAATTATTGCTTTATTGCTTGCAGATCTTTTTATTATATATTTTCGTAAATTTTGCAATATCTTATTTTGAAGGTGTATATGGTGTCAAAAATCAAAAGTTTTGTACAGGGAATTCTCATCATGAAATTATAATCTTAATGTGATAGGTTTTCGAAATTCCAACAATATTCATTTAATATGATGGTGATTGTAAATATTCTTTATATTTGGTTCTCATTATACCATTTTGATAATTATTTCTATGCTTTCAGAATGTCACACATAGGACCATGTTGTTTTTATTTTGTCTAAGTTATCTCAATAACATAAATAGGATGATAAAAAAGTGCACACACATCTCGACTGGTGCGTTAAGACACACTCTTTATAGATTTGAACGGCTTGTGTTTATTTCAGACTTGCGATTAATTTTGAAAAATGAGTTGCGTCTAAGATTATGCAATAGCAAACAACTTCAGTGCCTTCAGCCCTTTGATAATATCCATATTATACAATACACCCATATTATATGAACAATTTTATTTGTTGTTATTTTTTTTATAAATAAAATTCAATTAAAATATTTAAAATAAATAATAAAACAGAAATGTTTCTCCGATTTATACTATCAAACTGACAAGAGCCTTCAAATAATATCCATTTTTTATCTAAGAATGTGTGAAATTTAAATAATCGGTTCAATCAACTGTTATATGTTGTAATAAATAAATAGTTTTCTTTGTGAATGAAAGGGGAGGCCTTGGGGCCTTTAATTTTTATTGTCAGCAGCCCTGCAATTATTCCATTTTCCACTTGTTAATCATTAAATGACTTAAAATAAATATTTGTAAATAGTGCAAAGAAATTTCAAAGATAAAAATTGATAAATAAATTGGGGAATTTGACTTTTCTTACCTGTCTTTCAGAATTTTCCAAGCTCAGCACAGATAAATCTTTTAAATATGTATGTGTTTTTGAACCAAGATAATTCCACAAATTGATCTCATTTGTTGCAAACATATGCCTATCAAGGTCAAATATTTTGCAATAATTAGAAATTTGAACCGTCTGTCTGATTTTTTTAGCTCACCTGCAAACCTTTTTGCTTGTTGGGTGTTGTAATGACAATAATGGATCACATATGCTAACAGCCAAGTAATGGCATAAACAGAATTTAATACTGCGAAATCATTCTTATTCTTCCGACATTATTTTTATGCTCCCCTTTGAAGAAAAAGGGGTATATTGTTTTGCACATGTCGGTACTAGTCTGTCTGTCTGTCGGTCGGTCCGTCCACCAAATGGTTTCCGGATGATTTCTCGAGAACGCTTAGGCCTAGGATCATGAAACTTCATAGGTACATTGATCATGACTGGCAGATGACCCCTATTGATTTTCAGGACACTAGGTCACGGTCAAGGCCACGTTTTGGGTTATATGTCTCCGACCGCAGAACACTTGTTATTGATTGCGTGGGTATACAGATCCATGAGTCCAGACACTAAATTAGTCTAAAATTATTTTTTTTTACTGTTTAAGACTAAATTAAGAAAGACATGGAATACATTAAATTAAATAAAATCCTTACACAATCCTGCATTGTTGTGCAATCCAGATAATATATAAATATTACATGTCTGACAGGGTGACAGTAAATTTGTCAACTTGAGGAAATACTGTCTTGGCCTCGGTTGACAGTATTTTTCCGAAAGTTGACAAATTTACTGTCACCCTGTCAGACATGTAATATTTATTTTATTAAACCAAAAAAAACTATTCTAACATTAACAATTTATATGATCCATGAACAATTTTAATATTCAATAAATGAAATGTATTCTAATATTCCCTTAAGTTGTTAATGCACACAGGCTGTCTACGTACTTCGGATGAAAATTACTTAGATAATGTTTTATATATCCTTTGGCTTTGGTTCTCTGTATTTTAAAGTTAATATAGCTGATATGATTAAAGAATTGAAATATGAAGAGTTGCTAGCATTCTAGCTGCTGATACTGTGGTGCTTGTGATGATGCTGGCCAATTGTTTCACATACTTCAGTTTAGCAGTTTATAAACAGGGAACAAAGAATTATTTTTGAATAATTTACTTTAAGTTAAAATGTTACAAAATTGCCTACTTGTCACAAAATACGCCCTTTTAAAGTTCTTGAATTCGTTTAATGATGATATGATATGTTATATTAACCGAACGTCATCCACTTTTCCGCAAAAACATGACGTCACCACAACAATGAAAATCAAATGACGTTTTCTTTATTTATATTCAGTTGGCAGACAATCAAAGTGACTTCATTCTGCACGTGATTGCTAAGGTAGCGGGCAACATTATTTTAAAGACAGTAATTTTTTCCTGCTTTGTCTGACAGTATTTCTATATCACGATGGCCTATGAGAGTTTAGCATTGTGAATAACAGTGAGGTATATTATAATAATACAATATGTACTAAGCTGAAACTTGACATTTCCTTGAAAGAGCTAATTCAGTAAAGTAATATTGATACTGTCAACTTTGTTTAGAGAGAGTAGTATGGATATGCGCTTATTTTTAACATCCTTGATACCCAGTATTTGTATTTTGGTTTACAGGGATGTTATATTTATTATGAGTCAACTTGCAGCAGATCAAACACAATATATGCTTTTATAAAATGATTATTTATGATCAATATCCTATTGAAAAATTGTCAGTTCATTTAAATAAATGTTTATTTATATCTCAGGAAAATAATTTGCCTGCATCACTTACAAACAATAACATTTTCTCCTTCTCTAGATGGCTCTGATTAAGGTCAGATTGTTGTAAGTTTGGCCATGATTCTAATTCAATAGGACCGTTTAAAATTTGCGTTGTCGCTTCAAACACCTAGCAAAAGTCTATATATAGTTCAGCTAATCTTTTTACTATCACTTTATAACATGGACAAGTTTATTAGCATGTAAGAAACAAGGCTGGTTACTATCTGTATAATAACAATGGACTAGTTTATTGGCATGTGATAAACAGGGCCCACCTCCTGTGTCTTCCTTTCCTAGCGATATAGAGGTTTAGTATAAACTTGTTAGTATCATTTTTTAGTCCACTATAACATTTTGTCAAATCATGCCCCTAGGGTTTAAATTGGCTATGCCCCAGGGGAGATATTATTTATAAATACTTGAAAACTGACTAAATATTCTTGGCTGAAACCTAAGCAAACCATATGGCTTGTAAATTTGTAACTATATGTTTACAAAGTGTTTAAACTTATAAACTGCAAAACATTTTCTTTGACCTCTGTATGTAATAATCATCCTAACTTTGTCCGATGATGTCTATTTACTTAAAAATATTTGAAAAATAGTGAATAGTTGAGCAAGCTGTCTTCTGACATCTCTTGAAAGTAAACATTGGAAAAATGCCATATCGTGATCAATATGGCAATTGTAAGGTAAATTGAAAAAGCTTTTCAAATGTCTTTTGTATAAGTAATTGTGTGCAAGCTATTAAAAGATCTCTAGGTGCTACAAAGAAAATAAAGTCAATAATATTTAAGCCCAGATTTAAGAAATGCATTGAGAATAAAGCATTATAATATTTTCAATCGTAATTAATTTAATAGAAAGAAAACATTTTTGTCCCCTACCAGTGAAATCGGAGGGGACTTATGCTTTGCACTCCGTATGTCTGTCAGTCTTTCTGTCTGTCTGTCAGTCTGTCAGTCCGTCACACTTTTCTGGATCCTGGGAGACCTTTAAAAGTTCTTGATATTTTTACATGAAACTTGAAACATGGATAGATGGCAATATGGAGATTATGCACATCATTTCATTTTGTTCCTACGTCAAAAATTATGGTTGCTATGGCAACAAATCTTTATAAAAAAAAACTGACTTTTTTACTGACAATGGTGGAGTTTCACCGGTAGGGGACCATATTGCTTGGCAATCTCTTGTTATTTCATATTATTGTTTTCATTTTGTGTATAAGTTTTCCATAAAAAATCACAGACATATTGTTTGCATGTAGAAATCTTGGTCTTGGTGTCGAAATTCATTTAAGTAATGATTATTTCACAATTCATTCAGCTACCTCTTTAGTTGTACCTTAAAATAAAGATAATGTGTAAAGATATCCTGTGAGAAAATGTGCTTTCTTATATTGTATATTAACAGGATTGCTTAAAGCGAGATTATACGATTTTTTATATGTGTTAATTGTAATATATTGATAAAATATGTTACAATAACACAAAATAGGCAAGAAAAGTTATATATTAAATACGAATTTCATAAAATTCAGCAAAGACAAATTAGCGCCCCGAGCCGATTGTGACGAACATATTTTCCTACAATAACCGAAGCATTCGTTTTTTTTTTAGGACCAGAGTAAGTGTTTGTGTGTCGTATGAATATATATTGTTGCCAGAATTTAAAATGAACCGTTAAACTAAGTTTAGATTCACATCGTACAAGCATGATATAATGCTGGCGAAATCGACTGTACAGCCGTTTTCTATTTCAGAATTAAATATATGGCTTATTACACATTTTTTGACACATGTTCTTCTGAACTTTTATTTTATAAGCCCCGCCAAAAAAAAATTCGGAGGGGATATAGTAATTGGTCCTGTCCGTCTGTCCGTCCGGCTGAAACTTTGTCCGGAGCATAACTCCAAATCCATTCAATGGATTTACTTTAAACTTAGAATATAAACAGATGGCAACTAGGAGAAGTGCAGTGACCAAGAACCATAACTCTATCTACCTTAGTTTTTGAATTATCTCCCCTTTTATATGACTTTAAAGTAAATTTTTGTTCGGAGCATAACTCTAAATATACTAAAGGGATTTACTTGAAACTTGAAATATAAACAGAAGGCAACTAGGAGAAGTGCAGTGAGCAAGAACCACAACTCTGTCTACCTTGGTTTTTTAATTATCTCCCCTTTTATATGATTTTAAAGTAAATTTTTGTCCGTAGCATAACTCTAAATCTACTGAAGGGATTTACTTGAAACTTGAAATATAAACAGATGGCAACAAGGAGAAGTGCAGTGACCAAGAACAACAACTACATCTACCTTAGTTTTTGAATTGTCTCCCCTTTTATATAATTTTAAAGTACATTTTTGTCCGGAGCATAACTCTAAATCAACTGAAGGGATTGACTTGAAACTTGAAATATAAACAGATGGCAACTAGGATGAGTGCAGTGACCAAGAACCATAACTCTATCTACCTTAATTTTTGAATTGTCTCCCCTTTAGTATAATTTTAAAGTAAATTTTTGTCTGGAGCATAACTCTAAATCTACTGAAGGGATTTACTTGAAACTTGAAATATAAACAGATGGCAAGTAGGAAAAGTGCAGTGACTAAGAACCATAAATCTATCCACCTTAATTTTTGAATTATCTCCCCTTTTATATAACTTTAAAGTAAATTTTGTCCGGAGCATAACTCTAAATCTACTTAAGGGATTTACTTATAATTGAAATATAAACATATGGCAACTAGGAGAAGTGCAGTGACCAAGAACCATAACTCTATCTACCTTAGTTTTTTAATTATCTCCCCTTTTATATAATTTTAAAGTAAATTTTTGACCGGAGCATAACTCTAAATCTACTGAAGGGATTTACTTGAAACTTCAAACTTAAACAGATGGCAAGTAGGAGAAGTGCAGTCACTAAGAACCATAACTCTATCTACCTTAGTGTTTGAATTATATCCCTTTATTTAATTTCAAAGTAAATTTTTGTCCGGAGCATAATGAATTATCTCTCTTTATTTGTTTTTACAAATATTATTCTACTCTCTAAAACAAATGTTGTCATATAAGCAAACACATTTCGGCGGGGATTTGGCACTACTGTGACAAGCTCTTGTTTTCTATTGAAATAAATATATAATCTCGCTTTAAATAAAGAAATTATTAAAGAAGTCTTGCTATTTGATAAATAATTTAATATGGAAATTTTAGTACAGGGATTCATATATAATGAAGTTATTGCAATTCAATACTCTATACATAATCTTAATTAATTCACCAAATGTAACATACATAGAGTATTTAATTGCAATAACTTCATTATATATTTATTGTAAGCAGTTTTTAGTGACTTAATTAAGATTACATATGTACATGTAACCTTAATTAAGTCACCAAAAACTGCTTAAAATAAATAAATCACTACACTCATTTTTAAATCTACAAATTAATTTATTAATGAAAGGTATTTTCAAAGTTGGCTTTGCATTTTAACAAAGGTTTTTAAAAAGAAAACTGCAGACACCAGAAACTGTATTGCTATGTCAATATCAATGACAAATAGGGTGACTTGTCACAGTATATTATCAGGGTATACCTTCCAATTAAAATGCATGGGTTTGGTTTTATAATCTCAGGGTTAGGTCTATTAATACTAACAAAGCCAGCTTGTCATTTTTGGATGTGTCGAATTTCAAAAAAACATGAAGTTTGTTTATTATTAAAGGGTATACATATTCAAACTCAGATCAACCTCAATTAATGACAAATTATGTGCCAATGAAGAAAAAAACTGACTGTGATCTAAGCATTCTGATGAGATTTAAAGCTGTTGATGCACCAGTTCAACTGTATCAATAATAAAACGTAAATATGGTCAGAATTTTTTAATAAAATGATTTTCGGACCCGCCGACTCCAATTTTTGACGAAACCAACAAAAAAAATTAAAAATCTTTTTTTTTTTTAGATGCCAAAAGGTGGCTTTTAAACATGAAACGCTTGCCGGGTTTTAGAAAAAGTTCAAATGAGTTACAAATCATCATAATAAACCTAGGTGCCAGGAACCCCTCACTGCGCCCCACATGCTGCTGCACTGCCAAAACCATAAGGCGCAGAGGGACCACCTCGATGCAGCATTGCA
The DNA here is from genome assembly GCF_020536995.1 of Dreissena polymorpha. NCBI lineage: Eukaryota > Metazoa > Mollusca > Bivalvia > Myida > Dreissenidae > Dreissena > Dreissena polymorpha. The sequence goes on from NC_068363.1 coordinate 104,516,485, forward strand.
CTCCCATGGACTAGTTTTAAACCTTTCCAACGTGCTAGACCCCAAGAGAGAAGCTAGGGGCCCGGTCTTCTCTGCCCTCGCCAAATACCTTCTAGACTGTCAGATAACTGACAAGATCTAGGTCATTGGGGGAGGGAGAGCAGCCAACATCCACCCAATTATTCAGTCATGTGACTGATTTGTTTTAAACAGTGTAATTTTTACTAAAATCTGACGTAGTCATTGTAATTGTGTTGGATTTGTGTCATTTCGACACAACTTTGTTTTAGTTTTTGATGGGATTATTGTTCAACCTTGCCCTTTCTAAATCAGGCCAATGGTATTGACCTGGTATTCCTTATTTTAAAACATTTTTTATAAGAGTATGACGTTAGTCCACCATTTACATTCTTCACATTCTTAATATATTCATATTTTATGGCAGTTCTTATTTAAAAGAAAGGACAGGGCTGTCTAGTCACCCGCGTATGTTGGCTGCATTGCACCCTCTCCCTTCCCCCCTTGACACCCCACCCTTTTCCCCTTCAAACTTGAAGAGCCATGTCGGACTAAAGTGCACGGTGCAGGGCCTTATACATTGCAAAACCCTTATTTAGCCCTATCCAGGGTAATACAAATTCTTTGGTATTATTGTAAATTTTCTTAGTATTGCTATTTTTCCATCATAGCAAATCTGGTACCTTGTATATCATTAATTCTTGTTAAAATTGCTATTTTATATAGCAAATTTCCTTATTTTTGTGTTAAATTGCTATTCTATATAGCAAATTTCCTTATTATGCCCCCCTTCGAAGAAGAGGGGGTATATTGCTTTGCTCATGTCGGTCTTTCGGTCTGTCGGTCCGTCGGTCGGTCTGTCTGTTGGTCCGTCCACCAGGTGGTTGTCAGACGATAACTCAAGAACGCTTGGGCCTAGGATCATGAAACTTCATAGGTACATTGATCATGACTCGCAGATGACCGCTATTGATTTTGTGGTCACTAGGTCAAAGGTCAAGGTCACGGTGACCCGAAATAGTAAAATGGTTTTTGAATGATAACTCAAGAACACATACGCCTAGGATCATGAAACTTCATGGGTAGATTGATCATGACTCGCAGATGACCCCTATTGATTTTGAGGTCACTAGGTCAAAGGTGAAGGTCACGGTGACCCGAAATAGTAAAATGGTTTTTGGATGATATCTCAAGAACGCATATGCCTAGGATCATGAAACTTCATCGGTAGATTGATCATGACTTGCAGATGACCTCTATTGATTTTGAGGTCACCAGGTCAAAGGTCAAGGTCACGATGACCCGAAATAGTAAAATGATTTTCGGATAATAACTCAAGAACGCTTTTGCCTAGGATCATGACACTTCATAGGTACATTGATTGTGACCCGCAGATGACCCCTATTGATTTTCAGGTCACTAGGTCAAAGGTCAAGGTCACAGTAACAAAAAACATATTCACACAATGGCTGTCACTACAACGGAGGGCCCATATGGGGGGCATGCATGTTTTACAAACAGCCCTTGTTTGTATGTTAAATCGCTATTTTATTTAGCAGATAAGGTACTTTTGTACTTTTTTCTCTCTTGTTATCCCCTATATTTAAATAATATTGGTTGTATAAGAGCACTTTGTGGGTTTTCCCCTGCATTGAGGAATTATTTGGCCTTTTTGCCAATTTTATATCACACTGTTTTAATTTTCCTTCAATTGTATTCATACTATTTTTCATCTACCGTGCACTCCCTCTGGTCCATGGGAAGCAACCGTCGTAGACTCCACCTCCACGATTACCTCCCTTAGACCAACCTATTGGTAATGCCCCTGCTGGTTTTTTCCCCACTCACACCAGCCTACACTTCCAAATCTCTCCTTCTTTTAACTCTCCAGGGTGGCAACTTGTATTTTATAAATAAATGCATATAGCACTGTACATAATGTAAATAATCTACTTTTATGTATAAATCTATCTGTTCTGTCTCATTTTTAACTGTAAAGTTCATTGTTTTACTTATAATTTTTATGTGGCCCTTTAAAGGTGACCGTTTGGCAACACGTAAGTCATTACCCTTATTTTATAAGGGTTATTACTAATATCCCTTTTAAATAATGTCTTAACGCCACTCTGGGGGGTCGTCTCTTCTTCATAGCCCAATTCTCATGAGGTTCCAAACAGACAGGGTCTTATGGTAGAGCATTACGGCTATATTCCCCGTCTGCAAGTGTCCAGCATTAAACCACACATACTAATATTTATAAATTACAATACATAATACAAATTAAATTAAATTACAGTACCAAATACCATTGTGAGTTATATTTCTATCTAAATACATTTATACATGCAAATCCCCTTTCACAGAGGAGAGCTAGCAAATCAGGCTCTACCCCTCCAAATAATTAATGAACATAAATCTCATACCTTCCCATTGCTTCTGTTTCCTTGTATATTACATAACCCAAACATGAGATTTACATCTATCTCTTGACCTTATTATGCATCTAAAACATATGGTGGCAATGCTGGACCACTTTGTGATCTGGAAAATCCTAATAATATTAATATTTTTATTTACCTTAAATATATTAAACATCAGTGCAGTTTGTTTATTTCAAACATTTCACACATCTGTGTAATTCTTTTCTTTTCAAATAACATGTAAATTAAAGTAATTCCATTCGATATTAACACCTAATATGCAGATTACAAAGTTAAAAGACTCCAATAAACTCATTGCAGCATTTGCTTAACAATGACTAGTAATGATGATGCCACATATAATAATATGTGTTTTCACCATCACTACTTATATAAATTGGGCTATTCTCTTCCTTCCTCTTTCTTTTTAACATAAATAACACCAAAAGAATAGTAGTATTAGTAATAATAATATAGCATCTTCATAGTACTCCGACAGTATAAAATAATCATACTAAATGCAATTAAATTTAAGTATTAATGGATGTAATTATCATTTCTTGTTCCATATATTTTCTAATGAAATTCTAACTAACTAATGGGGTTGTTTACCCTCAGGACTATGACGTACCATTTGGGTCAAAAGTCAATAAGACCTACTAGATGAAAAGAGAAATGTACGTCGACGTACAATATGTACGTCGACGTACATTATTTTGTACGTCGACGTACAAAATTGTACGTCGACGTACAATTTTTACCGACCCTTGAGTGTTAGCCAATCAGAAGACGCATTCCATCTTATCCGTTTGTTAAACTTTCACTGCGGAATTGTAAACAAATGGCGGTCTCCATAATATAAATAGGTTCTGGAAAAACAACTGTTTGCTAACAATTATAGTCCAATAAACTAATGTCAGTCAAAGAGAACATGAGCAATCATTCTATATATCGGGCTCCTTTACTTAGCGGTAATGTCATAGTGGGTTTCAATTGAAATAATGCTATATTTAACAAAATTCCCCCTTCGTTCAAAAATTCCCTATCCGAAATTGTATACTCGAGTACTGTAAAGTCAGATGTGTAATAGGGACCTTCTATCATGACGAACGTTGCATAATGATCCTACTTTGTAATTATTTTATAATTGTTTTATTATTTTCTGCAAAGGTTATCACAACAATACATTATCAGAACAAAAAAGGTGTGCATATATTGGTTTTGACAAGTATCAGTATCAGCTAGATTTAATTGACAGTAATATATAAATGTACAGCTATATTTAGATATCAGCTATTTTTTATGCCCCCCTTCGAAGAAGAGGGGGTATATTGCTTTGCTCATGTCGGTCGGTCTGTCGGTCCGTCCACCAGGTGGTTGTCAGACGATAACTCAAGAACGCTTAGGCCTAGGATCATGAAACTTCATAGGTACATTGATCATGACTTGCAGATGACCCCTATTGATTTTGAGGTCACTAGGTCAAAGGTCAAGGTCACAGTGACCCGAAATTGTAAAATGGTTTCAGGATGATAATACAAGAACGCTTATGCCTAGGATCATGAAACTTGATAGGTAGATTGATCATGACTAGCAGATGACCCCTATTGATTTTCAGGTCACTAGGTCAAAGGTCAAGGTCACAGTGACCCGAAATAGTAAAATTGTTTCCGGATGATAATTCAAGAATGCTTATGCCTAGGATCATGAAACTTGATAGGTTAGATTGATCATGACTAGCAGATGACCCCTATTGATTTTCAGGTCACTAGGTCAAAGGTCAAGATCACGGTGACCCGAAATAGTAAAATGGTTTCCGGATGATAACTCAAGAACGCTTATGCCTAGGATCATGAAACTTGATTGGTACATTGATCATGACTCACAGATGACCCCTATTGATTTTGAGGTCACACGATCAAAGGTCAAGGTCACAGTGACCCAAAATAGTAAAATGGTTTCCGGATGATAACTCAAGAACGCTTATGCCTAGAATCATGAAACTTGATAGGTACATTGATCATGACTGGCAGATGACCCCTATTGATTTTCAGGTCACTAGGTCAAAGGTCAAGGTCACAGTGACCCGAAATAGTAAAATGGTTTCCTGATGATAACTCAAGAAAGCTTATGGCTAGGATCATGAAACTTCATAGGTACATTGATCATGACTCGCAGATGACCCCTATTGATTTTCAGGTCACTAGGTCAAAGGTCAAGGTCACAGTGACAAAAAACTTATTTACAAAATGGCTGTCACTACAACTGAGAGCCCATATGGGGGGCATGCATGTTTTACAAACAGCCCTTGTTATTTTTTAGATCAACTTATAGATCAAGATCAGCGGCCTCCTGCACGATATTTCTTTAAATAGTATGAAAACTATTAGAATGTTATACTGTGATTTCATTAACTTAGTAGCATGCATATCATATCTAATAACTTAATTTTGCTATATTTTATTTCCATATTGTAGCTGTTTTATACTTGTTACATTTATACACATGTTTATATAGTCGGTTCAAAAGCCTTAATGGCTTATGATGTCTATTTATGTCTTGCCGACTCAAAATAAATCTTATCTTATCTTATCTTAGCTGCTAAATGATGTATACAAGATGCATGAATCAGTCTGCTAAATTAGCACAAGCCCTATCACCTGTAGCAAGTAAAATTACTGCCGGACACATACAAAAATTCACTTTTGTCATCCGCTAGGCACGTAAATAACTGAAGCCAATTGATAGTTGTTAAAAAAATTGTAAGTTTTTCTTTCTATTAGCATAATTATTTATCAATTTTGTGAACGAACTTGCTGGAAGTTGTGAAACAATGAAATTCTGTTTGTTTACCAACATGCATCTTCTTGCGCATGTCATCATTATTTTTCACTGATGCCTTTCAGTCACATTCGGTTGTTATTGACGTTTTCTCTAGAAATTAATCGAGTTGATGCTTTCTGAATCAATTATTTCATTCAAGTAATACACTTCCGTTTTCGTTAATGTCAACATATGTCATATAGGCAGTTTCTAAGGTATGTTGATGGGGCTAAGCCTGGTAAAGCACTTCCAAGAAATTGATTTGCTAAGAAGTTGCTATCTTCAATATTGCAAAAGGTATTGCAAAAGTTTAACCAATGTTACAGTTTTCCTGAGAATTTTTGTCTTTTACCTTGACAGATGACCTAGATCTTTCACCACTCGAAATGTGCCGGTCCATGAGATACACATGCATGCCGAATATCAAGTTGCTATCTTCAATATTGCAACCCAAGATTACAGTTTTCCACAGACAGACAGACAGGCCAAAAGCAATATACCCCGGATCATTGAATCCAGGGGCATAACAAGTTTGTGCTTATAAAAAATATGTTGAGCATGTGAAAATTCTTTAAGTAACTGGCCCAACTGGCATGTATCTTTTCAAAGCAAATTTTGAAGACTGATGAATGATTGAAAATCTTACTTTTGTATTGAAACATAAGAAACTGCAACAAATTAAGACCACATAATTGATGAATTTACGGGTGTCAATCTTATGATGTGTACCAAAAAAATTACACTTCACCAATGTAATTTAAATTGAAATATTATTAGGGAATAGTGAAATCGTTTAAATCAAATAAGCAAATATTTCCTTGGTGAAGTGTACATTTTAATATTTCATTGGTGAAGTGTACATTTTTTGTGACGATCGAAAAGTTGGCATAACTTCATAATATATGTGGACTCAATTTTTTGCAGTTTCTTGTTTTTAAATTAAAATGTAACATTTTCATGCATTCATGCATCATTTAGCAGTTTTATATTGCTGTCACATAGATCCAGATGGGTAAGGGAGAATACGGTCAAAACCCCTCACGGACAAAAACCCTCCCTTTATTTTCATAGGGGGCGGACAAAAACCCTCCCATGAAAAAACTGGGTAGGACAAAAACCCTCCCATTAAAAAACGGGGCGGACAAAAGCCCTCCCGTGAAGTCAATTAAACACAGACAAATGTAATTGTTTCAAACAGTGTGCATTCATTAATCCTAAAAGATTAACTGGTACCCATTGTGTTGTGTGTATTTAGCTGTGTGAAATTTTTTCTTGGGAGGGTTTTTGTCCGGCCCCTATACAACTGATGGGATGGTTTTTTGTCCAGAAGGTGTTTTGTCCGGCATTCGGGTAAGGGGCATGACCTTTTTGAAGTGAACACATATGTAATTTTATATGCATACCATGAGATAAAAGTAGTGTACTAGAACTTGGCACCAAATAAGGAGTCTGACAGTCAAAAGCGGTTATATAAGATATCCAACAGGGGTCATTATCCTCATACACAGCGAGCGGAATCAAAATGCCAAGTTTTTAAACAAAAGTCTAGATAATTATAAAGATGGTGCAGATGAAATTGTGAAAAGAGATTCTGATTGAATATTGTATTGTAGAGGGCAAATCAAATATTGCAGAAGGGGTCCGAGCAATATGTCACAAGCTAGGTTTTGTATTTTAACGGGAGACTCATTCGGCCTCCTCTTTTTCGTATAGGGGGGAGGGGGGGTCTTATTATTTAGGGGAAGGCGATATGTGGTTATCATTCCACATTTCTGAATGGAATTCATCCATGTATTAAAAAGTTCACCTCGATGATCTCAAGGTCAAGTTTGATTCTGGGTTATATGGGGTCAAACACTAGGTCACTAAGTCAAATGATAGAAAAGGCTTGTAAACACTCATATTTCAATGCCAAAACACTCATTGCTGTGACTTTGCATTTAACAAATGCAGTCTTGTTGAATAAAGCACCCAGTCATTACATTTTCGGTTTAATATTGTCTGAAAAATATTAAATTTGACTAACAGACCGTGACCAATTTTATTTTGTAAATAGTTTAGTTGCATGTACATATGATAACTCAGTTTTCTAGCAATAAGTTTTTTTCAGTCTGTGGATCAATAGCTTTCAAGCAATACATTACCTTTTTAATTACAGGATATGATGAGTTGATCGAAAAGAGGTGCCTTGAAATGCTTGCTGTGTCACCAACAGAACAAATGGTTTACCATTACAGTTTGACAATTTTATTATGGGGTAAGTGTGATGGTGTTAGTTAGCTCTTTATAAATGCTGCTGGCAAGCTGAAATCATTTGCATACTCAAGGGCTCATCAAAGTTTCAGCATAGTAACATAATTTTTGTTTTATTACATCATCGTAGTTAGTCTAGGCAAATTTGCTAAACCTTACTTTTATTGCTATGATAATTGTTGGTCGCTGGTATGCAGCCTGACAGCATCGGGTCCTGCTGTTGATTACCTAGACATTCCTTCATGTCAGCAATTGGTGGATTTAAGACCAAAAGAGACTGTGAAAATTAGTGTTACTTTAGCTGATGAAATGTGGGCAAGGTTGTTCCCTGATCATCATGAAAATTTGTCAGAATGTTTATCTCAATTAAATGTAGGTCAAGTTTGAAAGTGGGTCATATTCTGTCAAAAACTAGGTCACCATGTCAAATCATAGAAAAGGCCTGTTAACACTCTGGAGGTTGACGTTCGTCCACCATCTACATTTCTCAGTGTCTTAATATAACCATATTTTATGGCAGTTCTTATTATGAGAAAGGACGAGGCTGTCCAGTAACCTGGAATTGTTGGCTGCATTGCACCCCCTCTCTTCCCCTTTGACACCCCACCCTTCCCCTTCAAACTTGAAGAGCCATGTTGGACTGGAGTGCACGGTGCAGGGCCTTATACCTTGCAAAACCCTTATTTAGCCCTATTATTTTATTAATATTGCTATTTTTCCATCATAGCAATTTGTGTTCCTTGTAATACATTAAATCTTGTTAAAATTGCTATTTTGTATAGCAAATTTCCTTATTTTTGTGTGAAACTGCTATTTTATATAGCAAACTGCATTAACATTTTCTTTATATTGCTATTTCTACATCATAGCAAACTTTGTACCAATTGTATTACATTAATCCTTGTTAAAATTGCTATTTTTTACATAGCAAATTCCTCATTTTATGTTAAATTTCTATTTTGAATAGCAAATTGCCTCGGTTCTGTGTTTAATTGCTATTTTACATAGCAGATAAGGTACTTGACAGTACTATTTCCTCTATTGTTATCTCCAATATATTAATAATATTGGTTGGATAAGAGCTTTTTGTGGGTTTTTTCCTGCATTTAGGTAATATCTGGTCTTTTTACCAATTTTATATCAGGCTTTTTTAAATTTCCTTCAATTGTATTCAAACTATTTTTCATCTACCGTGCACTCCCTCTGGTTCTGGGGAAACAACCGTTGTAGACCCCATCCCCACAATTACCTCCCCTAGTTCAACCTAGGGGCACCGCCCCTGCTGGCTATTCCCCTATTCACTCCAGCCTATACTTCCAAATCTCTTCTTCTTTCAACCCTCCAGGGTGGCATTTTTTATTTTATATATATAAATGCATATAGTAATGTACATATTGTAAATAATGTACTATTGTACAAATTTAGCTGTTTTTGTCTCCTTTTTAACTGTAAAGCACATTGTTTTACTCATGATTTTTATGTGGCCCTATAAAGGTGACTGGTTGGCGACACCTAAGACTCTAGGGGTTGCATTTTCTTCCCGATCTTCATGAAAATTGGTCAAAATGTTCTTCTCAATGAAATCTAGGTAGAGTTTGAAAGAATGTGATAGGTTATCAAAAACTAGGTCTCTAAGTCAAATGATACAAAAGGTCTGTTGACCGTCTAGAAGGTCAACTTGGAACAATGAATTTCAGGTGAGCGATACAGTGTCCTCTTTTTTAGCTCACTTGTCAAGCAGTGACAAGATGAGCTTAAAGGTATCCAGACAATCGTTCCCACAGACAATCGCTCCTATGCTAATTTTGACACGGCGGATGTTCACTCCTATGCTTTTTTGTAAATCTGGACAGTTGCTCCTACATTATTTTTACAAACCCGGCAATCGTTCATACAATATAATATTTTATTATTTTGACTACCCGGACAGTCACTCATACATTATTTTGACAACCTGGACATTCGCTCCCACAGTATTTTAACGCCACGGCAATTGGTTCATACAATTAGATCCAAGTGTTGGGCATCAAATTTGTCTTGGGCACTAGGATGCGTGGGGAATAATCATTATTGACTTGTACACATCTAGCTGTGTGTATAAATAAACATCAGTGTTTCTTTTCATTGTTATGTGTTTTATTTTATTGTGGATAAATGTATATAAATGTAAATATGTGCATATCTCCTTTCTGTACATCAGTGTGCATATTATCGCATACAAGTGTAGGGTTTAACACCGTATAAAAAGAAATATTTCTGTGACTGATCGAAAAAAGGTGGTTCTTGAAAAAAGTGGTGGGGTATACATTTTATATAATATTCATGGCAATAAGTCAATGAGTATGGTCAATGAAAGTGCAATTTCATATAAAATGCTCTATAACTTCCGTCTCTAAATACAGTTAAAAAGTGACCAGTATGCAGGAGTTTACGTTTCATTTTCACAATTGTCTAGGGGTAGGACCTCCAAAGCCCCCGATACCACGAGAAACATCCCCTCCCACACATACCCCCTTCGCCACTACGTTGCTCAATAAATATCGTCGATGGCAAAAATTCGTACCCCCCTTTTCAAAATCCTGGCTACATGCCTGAACTTTAATTTAGGAAAGAATGTCCCTGATAGGAATTACATAGGAACAATTGTCCAGATTGTCAAAATAATGTAGGAGCTACTGTCCGATTGTCAAAATAATGTAGGAGGGAATGTCCATCTTGTTAAAATAATGTTGGAGCTATTGTCCAGGGTATCCGGACAAACGGCACCCGGACAATCGGCACCCAGTGTTTTTTTTGCAGAGGCGGACAAACGGCACCCAGTAAATTTGTTGAGGCGGACAAACGGCACCCGGTAAATTTGTTGAGGCGGACAAACGGCACCCGGTACATTTGTCGACCCGGACAATCGGCACCCAATTAAATTGTAAACCCGGACAAACGGCACCCGATTGTAAGCTAAGAAACATTTAATGTTTGTTTTTGTTACCAATAAAGACAGTTGGCACCTTGTTGGACTTAATCGTACTGATTAGTTAAATAAATTAATACGAGACAGACATACTAAGTAGCACAAAGTAATTAATATAACTTTCCATTGCAAATTTTAGTGTTGATAAATATCTAATTTCTCATGTATTGCTGAATTTTAAAAAGAATAATCACAGCCCAAAAGTACAAAATTAATTGCTAATGTAGTGTTTGGATTAATGGGTCCAAGTGACTTGATTAAAATAAACAGGAGTCTTATGTGTCTTCAACAAAAATATTGAACATAGGGGTAGAAGTGTCAAGGGGTCGAAGGGTCTTCTAAAATGGGTAGGGGTCAAAGTGTCAAGGGGTCGAAGTGTCTTGCTACCTTGTTTATCAACTAAACTGACACCAAAAATAAAATGAAATCATGATTACAATTTATTAATTTCATATTTTTATTTGAAGCTTGTACAATTTTAGATAATCAGAAGCGTTACAATGAATCAATGAACATGTTGGGAGTGTACCTGTTGGTTAATGCTTTATAGGTTTTTGAATAGACATTTCATATGAATGAATCTTTATGATAATTCTGGGTATTTATTTGAAAATGAAAATTTTAAGATTTTAGTGCACATTCATAATCAATTTTATGTCTAGATACTAATTTTCAAAGAAAATCCTCAGAAGAACTTTTACATAACATCTTATTGTAATCTTCAATTTCATGTTTTCAAAATATGTAATCTCACTTTAAAAAATATAGATCTACAATCATGATTTGGCAGTTATAGAGATAACTAACATTGAACATAATTATTATTATTATTTTTACCAAATTATGAGAATATCGACTGCTAACACATAGATATTGTGCATATTTATTGACCTGGCGTGGTGGTATTAACCTCTGGCTTATGCAAATAATAATTATCACGAAATACAACAAAAACTCACCAAATATATGGGCATAAGAAGTTGTATTGATGTCATATGTTTTTTAATAATTATTGTGTTTGAAAAAAGTGATTTTTCAAATTTGGAAAAAATAATATTTTAACATTATACCGGGTATTTTACAGATCATGTCAGAGACTACACAGACTGTTACAGACAACGCCACAGAGCAAGTCCGGGGTGTCCTAACAGATACAGCAGCCGGTAAGTAATCCAAATAATTTGAATTCTTTAGACTTGAGTACGAAAATAGATTATTAACTAACCAGTCTTTATATTCCGCCGCAGCATCTGCGATGCGGTGGCATATAGTGTTTGTCTTGTGTGTCCGTCTGTTTGTTTGTCCGTCCCACATTGTAAAAAATCTTTTTAAAAACCACTATGCCAATGTAAACCAAACTTGACAGGAATTTTCCTTGTGTGGCCCTCTACCAAAATTGTCCAAATAAATCCAATCTGATGACCAAGATGGCAACCAGAGCTAAAAATAAAAAACATTTTAAATACTTCTGTGACCATTTTTTCAATCTTCAGGACATTTGGTCACAATGTTTATTTTGATGATCTTAAGGTCAAGTTAGAATCTTGGTCATGTTGGGTTAAAAACATGGTTGCTAGATCAAATAATAGAAAAACCTTGTTAACACTCTAGTTGCCATATTTTGGCTTAAATCAACATGATCTTTGGCCAACATGTTTATATGGGTGATCTGAAGGTCAACTTTGAATTTGGGTCATTAGGTCAAATAATTGGAAAACCTTGTAAAGACCCTTGTGACCACAGTTTTGCTTCAATCTCCATGATCTCTATGATATTTGGTAAAAAAATAAGATTTTTAAGTGAAGTTCAAACATTGGGTCAATAACTCGGTCAATATGTCAAATAATAGACAAATGTTGCGAACATTATAGTGGCTGTATTTTTGCTTCAATCTTCATGATCTTTGGTTGAATTGTTTATCCCTCACTGAAATAATGCCAAAACAAATGCAGTCTTGTTGAAACTGAAACAAGGTTGGCTATTAAGTGCATTGTATGTTGTCTGTGCATGTGTCAGCATTTTGATGTAAGCTTTCTGCAAGGCAGAATGTTTGTAAAACTAGGTATATAAGTTAAATTGTACAAATACTTTGTAAACACTAAATAGGTAAATATTTTAGCTTATCTAGTTGGAGAATACGAAGGGCTACTGTACTTGTGTGCCGTTGGAGTTACACTCAGATTTAGCGCAACTTTTTCAAGTATTCCTTATATCTTCAATACTGCTTAATATATTGTGGTGAAAATTTTTGTCAATGTTTTTCCTGATTATATGAAAGTTAGTCAGAATGTTTATCTCAGTGAAATGTAGGTTAAATTTGAAAGTGGGTCATGTTCTGTCAAAAAACTTGGCTGTCAAAAAACTTGGTCACCAGGTCATTTTCTCAAATCCTAGAAAAAAGTCTGTTGATGTAGGAGCATAAATTTTCTGAGCATGTCTTCATACTTGGAAGTTTGTTTGGCAGATTTTTAATATCTAAGACATAATTATATTAGTTGTTTTTTTTCAATATTGCTGATTTATCAAAGACACTGTTCGGAAAATTGTGACTTTCCAGGTGTTTTTTTCCTTCTTTGTAACCCGTCGAAAATCAGCCCTTTCACCTCAGATTTTTTTCCCCTCAGCTGGTAAATTTTCTCCTAGATTTCATTTTCCCCTCCCCCCAAAGAAATATTTGTTTAACCTTAAAATATATAAGTTGACCTGATCTAGTGTAGAAAATAGAACAATATTGCATAATGAAATTATCTCAGGGATTTCGATAGATTTTAGAAACCAGGAGTCAATAACCCCTGGATTGAAATTTTGAGGAGTCAAATTGAAAAATGCTGGGGTCAATTTTGAAGCGCGTTTATTGTGTTTTTGTCTGTATTATTCATTTTTTTTAGATAAAAAGATGCTCTAAGAGTTACACAATATCTTAAAAAGTTATACTGCTTTATTGAATAACAATACCATGATACATAACACAACATATTTTAATGAATTGACACGGCAGAAAAAAGGGTTGCATCAAAAGCGAGTCGTTTTTAATTTGCTCGCGTCAAAACGCAGGATTCTGCGTCTATTGAAATCCCTGTATCTGTTGCCTTGATTTTTTTTTAAAAACAGAAAAATATGTTAAATTGACTTTCCTTATTTTCCCATAACTCCGGCGTTTCGCGCAATTTCTTTCCCCAAAATCCGGCATTTCGCACAATTGTTTATCCCTCAAAAAAGGCCAGGCACTTTCACCCAAATTAGATAAAAAACCATACTTTCAGTAAAATTGATTAAAATAGGGTATGTAAATTGTATTTAAAGTGATACTATGGACATTTTTAGCTTGACTATTATATAAGAAATAAATATAGTGGAGCTATCCTACTCACCCCGGCGTCGGCGTTAGCGTGCAAATGTTAAAGTTTGCGTACTACCTCAAAAATGTGTATGTCTATTGACATTTTGCTTTAATATTGTGCATACTTGTTAACCAACATGACCCCAACCTATAAACAAGACTGACAACTGTTTCAAGCATTTTGACAGAATTATTGTCCCTTTTTACTTAGAATATGCATATTATTGATAAATCTATGTTAAAGTTTGCCTACTTACCCAAATATTACCTATGTCTTTTGACATATTGCTTTTATATTTTGCATACTTGTTTTCCAACATGACCACAACCTATAAACTAGAGCAGACAACGTTTTGCTTACATTGCCATAACTTCTTTATTTATGATCAGATTTTATTAATACAAAACAACACTTACCTGAATACCACAATTGATCCCATCCAAACAATACTCCGCGCCCCAACCCAGAGCTCTGCCCTCCCCCCTCCTCCCACCCCTCCTCCCAATTTTTTATTTTTATTGTTATTTTTGATAGATCATCTATTAAATGACCACACCCCACATTATACCCCCGTTTCAACCCCCCCCTACCCCCCCAAAAATAAATTTATCCTTTTTTTTATTTTTAAAAGATCGTCTAATAACTGACCACACCCCACATTATATTCCCTTCATAACCCCCCCTACACCCCATTTTTTTTGCATTTTTTTTAAAGATCGTCTAATAAATTATTGAATATGAACATTTCCCCATGATGACTTACGTTATACTGTCAAGTACTAGAATATTCAAGGGCGCTGTCCTCTGACAGCTCTTGCTCACTTTAGAATTTAGCTGAAAAGAATCGCCCGGTGAAAATAGTTAGTTAAAATGTGCTTACTGACCGATTATCTGCAACTCATCTTGCTACAAGTTGTTTGTAAAAAATATATATAATATTTGATATTTTACATGCCTGGTGAGTCCTCTAAGCCGAAATGATCCGTAAAACAAAAAAGTGTCTTTGTGTTTGTTCATATATTAGTTTAATTAAGGAATTGTTCCTATAATTTCTTGTAATTTATATTTCAGCCGATCTGTTCAGAAGACACCTGAGTACCGCCATGAGTCAGGTGTCTGACTTCAGCCGTCAGACCTTGGTTCAGCATGGACAAGAGCTGATATCTGCGCTTCTCACCTTAGCAAGACCTCAAAGATCTGTGACACCCGAGCCACCAAGGAGGGCCCCGATCCCCCGACAACCCACAGGTGACAGACGAAGATCCACCATTGTAAGGTTCAAGGCCTGTGCGCTCGACCACCCGCTCTACACATCAACAGCAACAGTGAATCAGACAGAGTTGTTAACCAAAGGTCTGGGTAGGCGACCAGACACCACCTTCTCCCTTCCATCTACTGGGACACAGTCTGACCTGAGAAACAAGATCATTGAGTTGTATCCTATTCTCCACACTATACCTTTTGAGTTGATGGTGGGTCAGGCACGATGCAAGTTGGAGTTGATTCCAAGGGAAAAGTCCCTTCAAGAGCTGAAAGCAGATACCAAATCGTGTGGTTTTGTGAGACTCTGGGTCCTACCAGACTACCATATTGGTCCCCAGATAACTGCTCCTACATCATCCGCCTCAATGCCAACCGTCACGCTTACACCAGCCATCCTGTCAACACCAGCAGTCAGGACTACACCAGCCATCCCGTCAACGCCAGCCATCATGACTACGCTAGACATCCCATCAATGCCAGCTGTCACGACTATGCCAGACATTCCGTCAACACCAGCCGACACGACTTCGCAAGCCATCCTGTCAATGCCAGCCATCATGTCAACGCCAGCCATCCTGTCAACGCCAGCCCTCACGACTACACCAGCTGTTGAGATTGACTATGATTTACAGATTGACGTTCCAGAAATTCAGGTTGGTTTGAAGTACAAACAGATCCATATAATGTATGCCAAGCTAAAATCTGGTGTAATAATAATAAATATTACACAAGAGGTCACATTTACTTCCTGATTTTAATGAAAATTGGTTGTTTATCAATAAATTCTAGACTGATTTTGTAAATGGGTCATATTTGATTAAAAAATAAATTAATTAATCACTAGGTCCAATCATATAAGTCACTAGGTCAGATCATAAAAGTCTGTTCGCATTTTGCTCATATCTTCCTTTGATCCTGTTGGATAGTTGTTTTAGGTAAGCGATTCAATGCCTTCATTATCTGTGAATGCTGCTTTGATAATCTCTTGCATTTAGTGTAAAATAGGCCTGATTGTGTATAACAACAACAAAAATATGGCTTACACAACATCAATATGTTCCTTCTTTGCACAATCATATGAATAACAGGGGGCCATAAATCAGCATAGTACCAAGCACTGTTTAAGTAAAGCTGTCGTTGATGGCACTGCACATGTGTTAACAAAAATTGATATCTCCATACAAAATCTGTAAATTTACAAATAAGTTGCACAAAAATAATATGGGGTATAATATTAGAAATATGATACACCACTTCAGACCTAATGACCTTTAAGTGACCTCCCAGTCAGCCACAAACATATAGCAGACCTGAGTGTTTTGGATTGGTCCCCTATAAGTATGGGCAGACTGGTCCGTCACTATAAGGTCATACCACCCTAAGTATAGACTATTCTTAACAAACATATTTCTTTTACAGAATGCACAGAGTGATTCCCTATATGAGCCAGCTGGGACACCCACGGTTCTCTTTCGACGTCAACAGACTGTCTTTGACATAGCCAGGTAAGTGATCAATACTAAAGTGTTTTGAAAAATGGCTCATTTGCTTATAAAGATCCTTTTTTCTTAAGCTACAATTTATCTTAAAGAATGTATGTTCTATATACGTTTATGAAAAAGTAAAATATTGATATTTTTCTATTTTGAAGTGAACATTTTTTTATATTTGACTTGAAGCAAAGAAAGAAGCAAAAGTCATGTGGTATTGCGTCACTGTAACATAAATAATTAATATCTTGATGAGCTTGGCCGAGCAATTACCAGCCTCCTGACAGTGCACTTAACAGTTACTGTTAGTTACACATTGGTCATTAGGTAATAATGTTTAATAACCAACAGTGGTCAGATGGCATGTGATCTTACCCTTTGCTTTTATGTCAAGAATCAGCATCACAAGCTTCCATGTAATACTTTAAGTATTAAAAAATTGACCTTTCCCTCACAGAGACATGGACCAGCCTGATGACCAGACAGCCAATCAGTCATCAGCCGTTCTGAATGAGTTCATCCCTGCTGTTCAAACAGCACAAGCCATTCTGTAAGAGCATATGATTTTTGATGTGCATGATATATTATGCATTATATCTTAAATAATCTTTATGTTTGAAATGAAGTGTTTTGATTAAAGACCTTGTTTTAAAATTCATGATTTTTCTATGGGGCTTCTTCTGCTTTCTTTTCATATCCTTGTTATAGAATAAACACTATTTCAAAAGAAAGCAGATTAATTATATTCATGTTTGAGCTACTACGCAAATGGACAGACCAAGCGAGAATTTAAACTAGAGATGGCAAAATTATTCCATTATTCTAATATTCGATTGAATGGTCAGTATTCTAATAACAGAACTGATATGAGCATATTCTCAATTAGGTCAAACGTTATTGCCCTAATATGTAATGACCTGCGAGCCGCTTACTTATTGGCACCCTAAAAAATTTGGGATTAACGTGTTTGCTGTGAAGTTCTTCGTGTCAAATTGATAACACGGCCCGTATCAGCATTGATTGCACAATGCAATATACACACACTAGGAAAGGCCCCGAACTGTTGTTTGTCAATTGGGTGCCAATTAACGGCTTTAATTGTGTTAATTAAGTGAATAATAATTAAGTTTTTGTGATCACAGTATGAACAGCCATTAAAATGTGTGAGGGTTTCAATTGACCAGCGAATAATAATTTAGTCTCTATGATAACAGTTTGAACAGACATTAAAATATGTCAATTACTCAAATTTCTCAAATGATATAAATTTTTGTTAGAAAACTTCAGAACAATTATTTTGTGATAAGGGTTATAATTTAAGTCTGAAAATTCCACCAGTCGGTTCGGAAGTATGGAAATACTTTACACAGTCTGTTGATAAGAAGACCGCTACTTGTTATGTGTGTAAAGTTAGTTTTACATATCCCCTGTCTACAACACATCTGTGGAACCATGTCACTGTTAATCTTTCTAGTTTTGCCCATTTACAGTATAAATCATAGTCGATAGCGAAACAATTATTTGATAGCAGCGTTAATAAACAGATGGGGGCAGTTTCATAAATGGTCAATCGATTAAATATCTGATTTGTTTTATTTTGAAATTTACCAGATCCTTGTAAAAATAGAAATTGCTATTTTGATCAAAATGTAACGTTATTTGAGATTTTGAATATGATTTAAGTAAAAAGTATGTTTCT
Organism: Dreissena polymorpha; assembly: GCF_020536995.1. Taxonomy (NCBI): domain Eukaryota; kingdom Metazoa; phylum Mollusca; class Bivalvia; order Myida; family Dreissenidae; genus Dreissena; species Dreissena polymorpha. The sequence continues at coordinate 104,534,739 of NC_068363.1, forward strand.
GCAGACCTAGCCGTATAACAGATACTGCCAGAGAACGGCTCCAACAACTAGCCAGTACGTGCATCACCGGTCCCATTACAGACCCTATGCTCCTGGAGGTGAGACGAAACCATGTCATGAAAGACGCCCTAGGCACCATACGGTACTCACAAGATGACCTCAGCAGCAAACTCCAGATCAAGTTCATCGGTGAGGCGGGTGTTGATCTCGGTGGTCTCCGTCGCGAATTCTTTTCCCTCCTTGTATACCAGTTCAGCCATTCAGCGCTGACATCAGGTAAAGCTTATCATCTAGATTAGGAACCTTATAATGTCTGCCAAAGGAACAAGTAATTTTTATTGTAGTATTCTTTGTATATATCCTATAGACCAGTTTTGTTGTTGGCATGTAAATAATGCATAAAATATCAAGCTGTCATTGAAAGTCAAAAGTTAAAAATCCATAAAAGTGTAATGCAAGAAATACTGAACTCAAATTCCGTTTACAAATTAAAGTATGTGTCACATTATTAATGAAATTATATTGCTTGGCCTGTTGATTTTGTTGTTTTTTACTGGTCATATGGGATTAAATAATGTACACATTATTGTTAATGTAGAATACCTTGTAAACCGGTGCTTATGGGCGTGAGTGGCATGCATTCTCCATAACCACATATGAACAGACCCTATCAAACTGGGTCTGTTATTAATTCTATTTCTTGGATGCATTTTGTTCTACCAAAGGGGACATTTTCAGAATTATAGACAACTATGATGAGTAAATGCCCTTATTTGTATTCAAATTTATTATTCGTTTTTGGTGTTTCAGGTTCTCCTGGGCGCCTCACATTCAGGAAGAACTATGTGGAGCGTGAGAAAAACACCTTTTTCTACCTTGGCCAGCTGGTGGCTCTGTCCATTCTCCAAGATGGTCCAGGTCTGCCTGTGTTTGCTGACTGCTGTGGTCAAGAAGATCCTCGACATCAGAACCAATGGTGTGAATCCAAATGACCTCAATCCAGAGATGGTAGCAACACTTGCAAGGTAAATATTATAATATGTGTTAAAGACCTATGATTCTTGCATATCTGACTGAGAATTCCACTGCCTTCATTCATGCTGGGAAAACCTGTCTGGCACAGGGGGATGGAGGATGACTCGTAAGCAATTAAAACATTAAAATTACATCAGAACATTGTTCTCGACATTAATGTCATGGTGTTTTGTCACTTTCTCTTAATGAAGTCATAATACCACGCTTCTAAGAATATGTGTCCATAATAAAAACTATTTAAAATATTCCATTTCAGCTGTAAATCATTTCATTTTACTACTTGTTAAATATTTATGCAAGAAAAAATATCATTAGTTGTAGACTCAGACAAGAATTTCCAGGCCTCGTTACACAGTTTACTAACCTCACACACCCTAGCCAAATAGCAAATATTATTTGCATGAGTAATAGCAATATAGCTGAACATAATTTGATAATTAGAGGATAACAATTTGAAGTAGTCAATTCTTGATGAAAATTTATTTGATTGTGCTGAAATGAGTTAAAAGCAGTCCATCTGAGTCAAGATTTTTGTAAAATAGATCATATAATAAAGACGTATAATTTCAGATGACACATGACTCATCAGACAGAGAGTTACAAGAGCTGTATTTCAGCATTTACGACCAGCGAGAGGCAGCAGGCTTCATCCTCCCGTGTAACTCATTTAAAAAAGACCACATCCCTCTCCTGCAGTCCGCCCTTGTGAGCAACATGGTCCTGGATTGCAGAGATGAACTGGACCAGTTCATTGAAGGTAATGAGATATAATTATTATATTGAGTAACAAAGCTCCTCCAAATGTAATGTTTTTGTAAGCTGGCTAGTCAATAGATGATTGATTTTAATTCAAATTAAACACACATTTGTACAAGTGAATTTTAATTAAACATAAAAAATAGTGAAATTGGTGCTGGTCAAAACCTAAAAGCTTTCATGTATTAATCAAACATTTTAAATCAAACATTTTGATTAAACTGCCTTTAGTGCCAATATATAAGATGTGTGGTTGATTTATTTATTAAATTCCATAATATTCATTACTGGTTTTTTTAAAGTACATGCTTTTTATGAATCAACTGCATATGTCTAGACACTGTGTGTTATTAAACATGTAACTGCGTGATTGACAGCTCTATAAAATGACTGTTAGTAGCATTAAATCAATTTGATATTATCATTCCAGGTCTACGAACTCACAATGTGCTGACATTGGTGAGGGAGGAGAAGCTGTGCTGTCTCTTCAGCGGTGGGAAGCCTCCAGTCACCGCTGCTGATGTAAGAGGCCTGCTTAACTTCAAGTACCGTCAGGATATCAACCGGGAGGCTGACCGGGAAACTGGCCAGCAGTTTCTAAGATTTATTCAGGCGACGAAGGGTGATGGGGCCACTGTCAAGGGGATTACCCTGAAGCCACATGATGTCCTCATGTGAATGACGGGATCATCAGAAATCCCGGCTGTGGGTTTTTTCACAAGCTCATTGACATAGAGTTTGGGTTGGAAGAAATGGTTAACACATGTGCACTATGTGTAACTCTCAAGAATCTGACGCCGATGGTTGAGGACCCTGTGTTGTATTTCACTGAGCGTTTAATTAACTAATCAACATTTGGTGCTATGTGACATGTCTATATGTTATGGAGACTGTCAACTGTGTTGTACTTTTAGCTATCCTAAAAAGGAGAGTTCGAAACTGGGTCATGCTGGTTCAAAAACTTGGTCACAAGGTCAAAAAAAAGAAAACCTTGTTAACACTGTAGAAGTCACATTTGATGCCCAATCATTGTGTAACTTTGTCAAATTGTTTGTCTAATAATATGTTGGTTGAATTCAAAAATGGTCCCAGTCCCTTGAAAAATATGGCGGCCAGGGGGCGGGGCAGTATTCCTAATATGGCTCTAGAGAAACCTTGTGAACACTCTTGAAGTCACATTTTTTGCCTATTCATCATGAAACTTGGTCAAAAATTGGTTTCATTGATATTTTGAACGAGATCGAAAAAGCTTTATACGGTGTGAAGACAGCATGGAAAATATTCTGTGTCAATGCCGCATGTGGGGTTATATGTCACGTGTGTGACAACGCTCTCTAGTTATAAATATTTTTTTGAAAACCTGGTTTTGTGACAATTTTGTCCATTGTTTTTTTTTTTTTTTTTTTTTTTTTTACTGGAGCATTTGGGATCCAATGTTTACATTTATCAATATAAACCATTTAATGACAAACTTCAATACATGCCAACATCTGTGAACAGGCCCCAATTCTATTTATTTTGTTAGACAGAAATACAAATATATTTGTGTGCATATTTTTATTTGTTATGCAAATACTTTATATAAACGGGAGGAAATAATATCTACCCTTATTTTTTATTATTTTGTAATAATTATTTAGTTATGTTAACTGGAGCTTTAAAAATCTTCTGTTAAAGCTTAAGACTTCTCAGCCATCATTTATCAATATGTTTTAAAAGTTACTATTTTCCTCAAATGTTTAGTATTTGAAAGTGATGTAATAAATTGTATTGAACTTTTTTAATGGAATATGGTCATACATACATGCATTGCCCAAAAAATGTGCAAGTTATTTTAAGAATTAAAAAAAAATAGATCACATGCCTTAACAAATTGTTTGGTTACTTATTTCAACACTGGGATTTTCGGGTCACCGGCTACAATAGTAGCTGCGACAAAAGTCACAAATATGGATCACTTCTCCATCATCTGTGTGTATGTTTCTGTCCATCAAACTGACCGAAGCATACATTGAGTATAAAGATATCAACTTCATACAAACATATATCATATTGTTTGAAAGAACAATAGTATTAAGTGTGAAATGTTTAACGGACCGACAACATGTTTAAGAAGAGTTTCTTTTAACAATTATATATTTGATTATGTTTTCATTTTAATAGGTTTAACTCTTTCTGTGTTGAACATTTCAGATTAATCGGCCGACTCGCTTGGAAATTAGGAAACTTAAAAGTTGCCTAAACTTGCAAAAAACGCCATTTAAGTGTGACATTTATTTTTTGGTAAATAAGAAGTGCTTGTGAAAAATATTATAGTATCATATTAAATTATGTTTGTATTTATACTGTAGCAAGACTATCTGTCTTTCTCAGAAAGTCATTTTCAAGAAAAAAAACAAGCATTTGCTAATTGTCTTACACAGTCACAACTTGGTAGTGTGTCTCTTCTAATTCTCACTGTTTGATGATATCAGATTTTTATGAAAAAGCTATCTTCACTTATTCTCAAGACCCTAGCACAGGTATACATTTTTCAGTCAAACTTATATGCTGACAAGTAACAACTGTACATTGCATGGAATATGTGTCCCAACATTCACGGGTTTTGTCCCAACAGTCAAGGCTGTTTAAAGTGCCTCTTTGTCTGCTTTAACATTACCCTAAACATGAGTATGCATGTCATTGTGTTCATTGAACATTGAGAGAATAAAACTGGTCTTTGACCTTTCAGGTTTATAAATTCATCATACTAACTTTAGAAACTTTTTGTCGCAACAGTCACGACTGATGTACTATACACAGATCACAAACTTTTAATGGGCCCAAAAATTATGACTTTGTGGTCCAAATAATTCCCAAACTTCTGTTATTTTAATTTTATTACATTGTAGTGTAAAATATGCATAAATACACACAAAATAATGCTCTTAATGCAATTGAACATGTCCCAACAGTCACATTTATGTATTTATTAATTCTTAACAATATCTACAATAAACTGTTAAATATTTCAACTGAAATTATTTTTCTTCCTGCTTTGGTTTTCATTGTGCATAAAATAATGAAAAATATAGATCTACTAGGTACTTTTGAGTAAAAAATACTGAATTATCAAATGGCAATAAATTAAGTAGTAAGTGCAACATAATATTACGTTTTTATACTAAGTCTTAGTTTTCAAAAACTAATGTACAAGATTACTGTCCTTTCCAGGCCTCGACACTAACGGTGGTCCGGGGACCCGAGGCCCCCAGATTTTGGCGAGGACCACCAGTTCTTTCAAGCTGGGTGGTCCTCCGGGGGCAGGTATAAAACCCGGAAATATCCGGAAATCTTTATGGTAAAACCCGGAACCGATATAAATGGTTATAACTTCATTATTATTCGTCCGATATTAATTATAATGGTACCGTTGTAAAGAAGATCCTCTACAGATTCTAACCATATCAAAATATTTTATGGCAGGGTCGTAGTCGGCCTGTAAATCGCGGACAAAGTCGGCCTGTTTTAACGTTTTTTTTTTACACATGCAAATGCCGAAAAGAAAACCCGGAACCGATATAAATGGTTATAACTTCATTATTATTCGTCCGATATTAATTATAATGGTACCGTTGTAAAGAAGATTCTCTACAGATTCTAACCATATCAAAATATTTTATGGCAGGGTCGTAGTCGGCCTGTAAATCGCGGACAAAGTCGGCCTGTTTTAACGTTTTTTTTTACACACGCAAATGCCGAGAAGAAAACCCGGAACCGATATAAATGGTTATAACTTCATTATTATTCGTCCGATATTAATTATAATGGTACCGTTGTAAAGAAGATCCTCTACAGATTCTAACCATATCAAAATATTTTATGGCAGGGTCGTAGTCGGCCTGTAAATTGCGGACAAAGTCGGCCTGTTTTAACTTTTTTTTTTACACACGCAAATGCCGAGAAGAAAACCCGGAACCGATATAAATGGTTATAACTTCATTATTATTCGTCCGATATTAATTATAATGGTACCGTTGTAAAGAAGATCCTCTACAGATTCTAACCATATCAAAATATTTTATGGCAGGGTCGTAGTCGGCCTGTAAATCGCGGACAAAGTCGGCCTGTTTTAACGTTTTTTTTTTACACATGCAAATGCCGAAAAGAAAACCCGGAACCGATATAAATGGTTATAACTTCATTATTATTCGTCCGATATTAATTATAATGGTACCGTTGTAAAGAAGATCCTCTACAGATTCTAACCATATCAAAATATTTTATGGCAGGGTCGTAGTCGGCCTGTAAATCGCGGACAAAGTCGGCCTGTTTTACCTTTTTTTTTTACACACGCAAATGCCGAGAAGAAAACCCGGAACCGATATAAATGGTTATAACTTCATTATTATTCGTCCGATATTAATTATAATGGTACCGTTGTAAAGAAGATCCTCTACAGATTCTAACCATATCAAAATATTTTATGGCAGGGTCGTAGTCGGCCTGTAAATTGCGGACAAAGTCGGCCTGTTTTAACGTTTTTTTTTACACACGCAAATGCCGAGAAGAAAACCCGGAACCGATATAAATGGTTATAACTTCATTATTATTCGTCCGATATTAATTATAATGGTACCGTTGTGAAGAAGATCCTCTACAGATTCTAACCATATCAAAATATTTTATGGCAGGGTCGTAGTCGGCCTGTAAATCGCGGACAAAGTCGGCCTGTTTTAACGTTTTTTTTTACACACGCACATGCCGAGAAGAAAACCCGGAACCGATATAAATAGTTATAACTTCATTATTATTCGTCCGATATTAATTATAATGGTACCGTTGTAAAGAAGATCCTCTACAGATTCTAACCATATCAAAATATTTTATGGCAGAGTCGTAGTCGGCCTGTAAATTGCGGACAAAGTCGGCCTGTTTTAACGTTTTTTTTTACACACGCAAATGCCGAGAAGAAAACCCGGAACCGATATAAATGGTTATAACTTCATTATTATTCGTCCGATATTAATTATAATGGTACCGTTGTAAGGAAGATCCTCTACAGATTCTAACCATATCAAAATATTTTATGGCAGGGTCGTAGTCGGCCTGTAAATTGCGGACAAAGTCGGCCTGTTTTAACGTTTTTTTTTACACACGCAAATGCCGAGAAGAAAACCCGGAACCGATATAAATGGTTATAACTTCATTATTATTCGTCCGATATTAATTATAATGGTACCGTTGTAAAGAAGATCCTCTACAGATTCTAACCATATCAAAATATTTTATGGCAGGGTCGTAGTCGGCCTGTAAATCGCGGACAAAGTCGGCCTGTTTTAACGGTTTTTTTTACACACGCAAATGCCGAGAAGAAAACCCGGAACCGATATAAATGGTTATAACTTCATTATTATTCGTCCGATATTAATTATAATGGTACCGTTGTAAAGAAGATCCTCTACGGATTCTTACCATATCAAAATATTTTATGGCAGGGTCGTAGTCGGCCTGTAAATCGCGGACAAAGTCGGCCTGTTTTAACGGGTTTTTTTACACACGCAAATGCCGTAAAGAAAACCCGGAACCGATATAAATGGTTATAACTTCATTATTATCCGTCCGATATTAATTATAATGGTACCGTTGTAAAGAAGATCCTCTACAGATTCTAACCATATCAAAATATTTTATGGCAGGGTCGTAGTCGGCCTGTAAATCGCGGACAAAGTCGGCCTGTTTTAACGGGTTTTTTACACACGCAAATGCCGTAAAGAAAACCCGGAACCGATATAAATGGTTATAAATGCATTATTATTCGTCCGATATTAATTATAATGGTACCGTTGTAAAGAAGATCCTCTACATTTTCTAACCATATGAAAATATTTTATGGCAGGATCGTAGTCGGCCTGTAAATCGCGGACAAAGTCGGCCTGTTTTAACGGTTTTTTTTACACACGCAAATGCCGTAAAGAAAACCAGGAACCGATATAAATGGTTATAAATGCATTATTATTCGTCCGATATTAATCGTAATGGTACCGTTGTAAAGAAGTTCCTCTACAGTTTCTAATAAAATATAAAATAGTTTATGGCAGGGTCAGAGTCGGCCTGTAAATCGCGGACAAAGTCGGCCTGTTTTAACGGGGGTTTTTTACACACGCAAATGCCGTAAAGAAAACCCTGAAAAGGAAAAAGGGAATTATAAAAACATTATTATTAATTCGATATTAATTATAATGGTATCGTTGCAAAGAAGAACCTCCACAGTTTCTAACCATGTTAAAATATTTTATGGCAGGGTCAGTGCCAACCTGTAAATCGCGGTCAAAATTGACCGAAAAATACCGTTTTGTTTTTGTACACAAAACAATGTCTTGAGGAAAACACGTAAAAGCTAAAAGGGGCTATAAAAGCATCCTTTTTCTAACCGACCATACATTTTTGGTACCGTTGTTATGGTTTTCTTCCACTGTTTCTAAATATGTAAAAAAAATTGTGAGAAAGCATAATATGAAATAAGGCGATGCATCAAAGCGAGCTCAATTAATCTGTAATAGAAGAAACCACGGACTCTAGATGACAATATACAATATACGCACCGTGAAGAAACTAACTCACAACTTATATACAGATAATATTTGAATTAAATCATTAAAGGCACTTCTAGCAGAAGAACCTGGAGTTCGTAAAGACTTTTATTAAAAAGTAAGGAAATGAACTTTCAATTATTACTTTAATCAGCAATTCAACAACAAACGGGCCATATTAAAGGGTTTCATGTGACCTAATGAACTGAACTGTTAGCCCAAAAACCCCGCCCAAAACAGACTGTCATACTATTCGTTGCCATCCTTGCAACCACAATTTACCTACGAAGGTCAGATCGGGATTCGAACCCGAAACCACCCATTAGCCATCTAAATAAGATATGATTCCGGCCTGGGTTGCTCTACCAATTAAGCTATTCTGACCTTTTGAAAAATATATGGGTAAACTGCAATTCTGTTGAATAGCATGATTAACTTGCTTAGAAAAACGTTTCCAAAGATACATGTACATTTCATTGAAATTGTTTTATGATTTAGAACGATATATTGGCAGTTTAAAAGGTCACACGAGGCAATGTTTGAAAAGCCCACAAAAGCTTCCGTTTGTAAAATGGTGATAATTTGCCGACCGTGTAGTTCATATAAACCCTTATTTTGCACAAATCGGGAAGAAACATTTATGGATCGAAAACCAACTGCAGATAAGAGCAACATAACAGTCCTTGTAACTAAGTAACTTTTTTGTTTTAAAATCGCACAAAAGCTGCTGTTTGTAAAATAGATAAAATCACCTTATGTCGGCACACATCTGAAGTATATATGGTTCGAATACCAACTGCGGATAAGAGCAACTAAACAGTCCGGGGCAATTGCACTTTACCGGTACGCACTATAACCCAAGCCCTTATAATTAGTGTTAAGTTGCGCAAATTTCGGAATCCATGATGGCAGCGTACCGGTAAAGTGCAATATAGCCAACATAAATAAGGAGTTAAAGCGGGACTGCACGATTTGTGTCAAATATGTTAATCAGCAATTAAACAACAAACAGGCCATATTAAACGGTTTCATGTGACTAGACGAACTGATGAACTGAACGGTTAGCCCAAAACCCCGCCGAAAACAAATTGTCACACTATCCGTTTCCAGCCTTGCAACCACAAGTTTACCTACGAAGTTCAGATCGGGATTCGAACCCGAACCCACCCATGAGCCATCTAATGATACCGGCCTGGGTTGCTCTACCAATTAAGCTATCTGACCTTTTGAAAAATATGTAGGTAAACTGCAATTCTGTATAATAGCATGAAAGACTTGCTCAGCAAAAGTTTACAGTTATTCGCACATCCCTGCTCATAGCAAAACACAAATGACTAACATAAAATCTTTTTCCGTAAATTTATAAATCTTTAATCGAAACATCTTCATTCATTTTCATAAGATAATGTTTTATTAATTTTGCATTGCCTTGTGGCTTTACATTTAATTTAGGAGATTTGTGACGTATATCGTGTGTGGTCATTTCAGTGACGAAAAAAACTAGTTTTACCTCAAAATATTTAACATACAGTCCACACAGGCTAAACAGGGTCGACACTCTTCGCTGTTATGACATTTTTCGTTTAAATGAAGTCTCTTCTTAGCAAAAATACCATTAAGGCGGAAAGTGTCGTCCCTCATAAGCCTGTGCAAACTGCACAGGCTAATCTGGGACGACACTGTACGCACATGCATTATGCCCAGTTTTCTCAGAATACGACACATAGTTTAAACGCATTTTCGATAGAATTAGCGACGACATATGAACGTGGTTTGTTTTTAACAGTTAATTATTTATTCAAAGCATCATCAAATGCAAAACGTATTTAGGATTGTTTGTTTGTCATGCATTATTGTAAACTTCGATAAGATTAAAAAAAGAGCATACATGTGTATGTGGTTAAAAAAATTTAAGATAAATTGAAAGAGAGCATAATGTGGATGTGCATTTCGTTTGACTCTCTGGATTTTAATGACAAGTCGGACGTGGCATTTTAGTTAACAGTAAAATATTTGTTAAAAATTCGAACGAGCCAAAACGCATTTTGGATCTTGTGTTTGTCATGCATACTAGAAAACTTCCATAGGCATAAAATAACTCGCTTCTACGTGATCGCGGGTTTGTAAAAAAAAATGGTCAGAATGGTTAGCGTTCGAAACAAACGTTATCAATAATGGTGTGGTTTAAATTAAATTTCGAAAAAGTGACGGCAGTACAAAAATGGTTGTGCATATCATTGTAAATATACCTTTAGACTTTTTTTCATTGTATATTCGGAGTCCAATGCAATCAATGACGATTTGTCCAGTATACTTATTGAATTATCTGTCTATTTGTAAATCCAGTATGAAATTTATCAAACCCATTTTGATACTTAAAATACTTTCAAATATATATGCATTTAAATACAAGCAAAGTTCGGATTTCAATACACATATCTATACTTAGATTCTCAAAACCATACCCATATCAGTAATTTTAGTCGAAAAACTCACCCCGTATTTTCGGTACATCCCTATATACCCGTATATAGGAAGTTTCCCCCCCCCCCCTTTTTCCGGGGCTGGATGTCGAAGGCATAAATTGCATTTTATTGGACGAGATAGATTAATTTGTTATAATGGAAATGACACCATAAAAGTAACTGTACTGGAGGATATCATTACATTATATCTAAATAGATATCATATTTATAAACATTAAGATATAATTGTTGTACCATAATCACATACCTTTATCTCAGTGCTTGTTCATCTCAAATTACATTGTGCAGTATGGACACAACCATTTTTCATCTTGGTTTGTCATTGTGTACCCAACACATTTTTTGTGAAACCATCTATTCATTTTGCATCTTTTATTGTCACATTCCACCATATCGCCAACTATATCAGGCAACTTACAAGCGCAAAAAATCTTAATAGAACAACTTTTTGCTACTTTACACGGCATTTTTGGCATTTTTTCTATTTTTGGAAATGTTGTAAAATGTTGTTTAGTAATACATTCTAATAAATGTGCTCTCATTCTTGGTATATCATATCTGATAATTGAAAAATCTACATCATAATTGTTGTGTAACACCTCAGTAAGATTGGCAATAGCAAAAACACCACAATCTGTGTAATTAGGTTGACGTTGTACGTCGGGTATTTGTACTTGTACACTGCGCTCTCCATTTTCATAGATTTGAGCGATTTGAATAGAAATACTACTGTTTAGAGTTCTTGGAGATTTTAAACTGTCCACCACAATAACATGTCGATCTTTCTGTGATTGGTATGATAATACCCAGTGATTACTGGCGTTGTAATGTATTTGGGCGGACGGGGGATTTTGTTTCGTTAAACGTTTATTTATATCCCAGGTACCTAAATCATGATTAAAGTACGGAGCAAGAAGTGTGTTCTGCATCCCACTGTCAAGCGCGAATTGTTCTTTTAGCATTTGCTGACATTTGTTTATTATTGGGTCGTTCAGCCACCCGGTTCCGTGCCCTTGGGAGTAGTTCGGATATAAGGATAGTCGCGCTTGGTGTAGCGTTGTGTACCCCTTCACAGAGTGCCACGATGTCCTCAAAAACTCGAACCGGGGTCTTTGTGCCGATGTCGTTTGCACCGACGACGAAAACAACAACCTGTAAATATGGTTTAATGTACAATGAACGGGATTTGATGTGAAGAAAAAACAATATATTCATGTTCCGTTCATACTAGAGAAATTGAGAAAAATAAGATTCAGGTGAGATGGGGACAAAGAAGGATGAAAATTCTTATCGCGCATGCATACGACCAGTTTCTTATGTTTTACCTTAAATTGGTGGGGTCATCACAGGGGAGGGGCTCAGGCGGGCACAAATATTGACCAAGCGTGACCAAATGACCGTTACTTGGGCATTCATAACGTTGCATATAAGTGACACGAGTGTGGTCCTTTATGAAAATTTCGGTTTAGGGGACTCAGAAAATTTAGTTGAAAATCCTAACAAGTATTATTAAAGTACGGAATCCGGATAGTGCTATTAATAATCTCGTCCTACTTTATATACGATTGTGATAAAACAAGTAATATCAAGAAACATGATAATTATAATGACGATTCTATAGTGTGCGGTCATTTATTCGGCGTAAGCTGCATAAGCCAGCTTTTCACCTTAGCCTGACCTTTGTAAGTGTCCAATAAAATTCCAATAAAATTTCCCGCGGCTAGGTACGAATGAATACACTTCATTTATTCCATTGGCTGATTTGAGTATACCACCAGAACATTGGAAACATATCCGCGTCTTTGTAACACTGTTTTACTGTATGAAACAATTTTATCTCGTATGAAAAGGCTTAATAGATAGAACAGTTTTACACTCAATTCTCGACATCAATACAGTTTGTGCGTACACCTTTTATTTTCAGAGTATTACCAGCGCAAGAGCGTTTATACTTAAAAGGCTATGTTCTCATATTTAGTACTTACTTCCTTATTCCTGTCAACATGTTAACATGTAAAAGTATAAAGAGCAATGGAAGCGAGGCCTCACTTTAAAGCATTGCATTTAAACCCGCGAGGTATATCGGGTCAATTCGCGGACATTCAGAGTTTATATACAGGTCATCACCGGAGTTGGCGGCCAGTAAAATAATCGTTATATAATAAAGACGCTATCCGTGAACTAGGTGACCTGGAATTTTCTTTAGACCAGAAATATGTTAAATGAAGATATTCAGCAATATAATTATGGTATGTAAATAATAGATTCTTAATGTGTTTTCAACAATACAATGATAAATATTATTGTTGATAAATTTAACAATAATTATTCGTCCATATTGCCTAATGTACTAAAGTGATATTATGAGCATGTAACAGTTTATAGGTGTCTATCGCAACCGTTGATTATTTTTGATGTTTCTACTTCATCTACACTTATATTAATTAATGCAGCATCATCATACTAAAACAATATACCAGAAAGAGAAAAATAATGCATTTGACTATCAACCGTACTTTCGTTTGACAACTGATCATGCGTTTACGAGTTGAACCTAAATTTAGTTTTAGTGCAGATTTGTTCATACGACACAAAGACACGAAATTGTTTTACGGATCATTTCAGCTTACAGGACTGGGTGGGTCACGTAAGAATATCGAATATAAAATATATTTTTATAAACAACTGGTAGCAAGGTGAGTTGCAGATAATTAATCAGTAACCACATTTTAACTAACTATTTTGACCTGTTAATTCTTTTCAGCTCAATTCAACAGTGCAAAATGCCCATAATATCACTTTATGCATTAGCACGATGATAATTGATACTGTTAATAATCGAATCAAATAGCATTGCCCGACAAACCACTAAAACAGGTTTGTTCGAAGAACGCGCCTATAAATACGGATACTTCTCGTGTGGCCGGTTGACTCATATGTTTAAATTTCACTTCCATTCTTCTTTTGGTTTTCTGTTTTGTATCTATAGGTTTATGACCAGCAATATGTTATAATGTAAAATAAGCCGCGAAAACTCCCCGTAACATCCCGTACTGCGTGCGATGCAGCTAAGAACTGCACAGAAAAAGACATTCGCTATACTTGATCTCATTCATTAAACTATTTACGCCGTATATCTTTTTTAAAGATATTTCTTGTTTTTCAATTACAAATGTTTCACTATGAGTTGTGTATTAGGCGGCATCGAATTTACTGTGTATCTCATTTCTGGAGAAAATCCTATAATGAATTCACTGATAAGGATCGTGTGTATTCATTTTGGATACAATGTATTCATGGCTCAATTCGCACTATTACAGGTATGGCACACCGTACTGTGTACGAATAAACAATGCATATTAAAAACTTCAAAAACAGAAACACAGTTGAAAGCGAGTTGATACGGATTTAACTGTATTATTCAGTATAATACTTACAAATATACACAATCAATTTTTGCAAAAGATGTTATTGAAATTCCGTAGTATGGTTCTGATATTCTAGATGTGGTCAGAAGATATGACCAAACATTTACAAGGGTGTTTTAATGATATAATAGAATAACACTAACACATACAAGCGTGTTTTTATTTACATTGCCTCGATCAAAATGCTCAACCTTATTCAACATATGAATATTTTTTTTCTTAACCAAGGAAACATACATGCTTTATAAAATGAACACTTTTTCATATACGGAATACTGTATAAATACTGTGTTTGACGGTAATAGCCGTTTTACTGAGACAGTGAATTGTTATCATGAATAACAATTTACACATAAGTATTAACCTTTGTATGGGGGAATTAGGTATTCAGATTCAGGAACAATTGGGGTTAATAGAATCAGATATTCCAATGGCCATAACTTTCTAAATAATAGACAGTATATAACTTTCCGCAATTACGCACAACTGCATGTCGCCCTGAATAATGTCCATGAGTTGAAAGAAAATCAATTGAAATTGCAAGGAGATGCGTTCACACAAAATTATTCTTATACTAAGTATATTGAAGATATAATCATATGGTCATTATTTCAGTTTAATGGCATGCGATGTTTAAATTTCCGAATAAATGAAGTGTAAAAAAAATGAAATTATTGAATACTAACTATTTATTGCATTTAATCTTTAAAAAATCACAATTTGGAAAACTCACGTTTTTTCGCAAATATTGCAAGTTCGCGACTCATTTTCACAATTCTGAAGAATTCGCGACTTCAGAAATTTCACAAATTAGGCATGTTTCTTCAATGGCCATTATATACTTTCTTTAGCGCGTTACATGACTTAACGAGTGTTGGTTTCTATTCAAATCTGCTAAATAATGCGCTCTTAATTAGAATCGCATAAACGGTTTTGGTGGCATTGTTGATGACGTAAATTACTTAGATTATAAGACTTATACTACTAAATGCTGATTGAGCAAATACGACGTAAACAGATCATAATTTCAACAAAGTCATAATCTTGATGCAATTTATATTTTTATGAACGTGTTTACACGAGCATTAATTTGTACCCGCGCTTTCGGTAAATCTAGTAACCGTTTATAGATATATAAATATATTTACGTAAAACAATGACACTGCGATAAGATGCACTAACGCGCATAATATAAAATGGTTTAAGAAATCAAGTATATTATGACCAGGTCGGAAATTAACTCATTAGCAATGGTTACCCACGCTTGATTTATAACTAACAGACCCTAAAAACAACGACAATATTTACATAGCTTACAATTAAAGACTATATCAGTTATAAATTATGTCAACCCTCCTGAACATCAACATACAACGGACAGTGAACGAGTACATGTATTTCATCCTCGATCTTATCTGTACAATGAAAACAAGTTCTGTTACATAGCTCATTATTTTCATTCCGGCCGGTCTCTAGCCTGACTACTGAACATACTAATATTCGCGAATAAACCTGAGTTCACAGAAATGAATGCTATTTACATTATTATTTCATGTTTCAAAATCAGTGTGCACTTAATCAACTAGATCTAATAATTAGCACTTACTCATTCGTACAATAACAAAAAATCTGTATAAATTAAGACTCGTTTCATGAAGACTGAAATCAAAATCATGATGAGAGCTCGAATATACGAATTTGAGTTTTTTAGTGAATTTTACTTTAAACGAGAACATTGCACTATGAATGCATACTAATTCGTTGATTTTGGACCAATTCGTACAAGTTTTTACCCGCAGCCTTGGAGCGTTCAAGTCTCTCTCTCTCTCTCTCTGGTGTTAAATGCAATATACGTTTACAATCTCATATTTTTGTGCAGTTATTTCAGCTTGTGGTCTTGTTTACAGTAGACGTTTAAAACGATTTTACTACTAGCGAAAGGCAAGTCAGTCTTTCGTTGATTTTTTTGTTCTAAAAAGTGCTTTCTGCAATGCGTGCTTATACTTTTGTAAGATACGCTAAAAAGAAGTACAATTCCTTTTACCAAAATATGAATCATTTTCTGCACACGTGAAATGCAAATTATTTCATTGCGAATGAGATGCTAATAGACTGATGTAATGACAGCGATGAATTTAAAGAATCTGTTTGTCTTACATGTACACTATACATGAAAGGAAGGTATCATTAATCTCGTTTATTTTATATATATTATTATGAAAAATTATTTCGTTAAAGGCATAGTCAAACGGAAAAACTTTTCATGGTTATTATAATATATCATTCCTTCACTAAAATGAATGATATATCTTTGGATAGTTGTCAATTTTGTGGTTTAAATTTGAAATGTCATAATATGTAACGTCTCTTACAGAGTATATTATATATACGATTTTGTAGTGACTGTCATGTTTTATACATAGCACACACAATGCACCCATATCCGATTTTTCGTCATTTAAAGTCAAAAGTTTCAATTGGTTGCATCAAAATATCACTCACTACAAGTTGGTTTTTAACTACTTCAAAAAATGAAAATGCCCCTTTAATTGACTATAGAGGATTTGACACCATTGAGTTAATGCTGTTAGTACAGATGACATAATAGTTTCAGATTTTAATTCGCACCGTTCGCTTAACTCAACGTTCAATGGCACGCGAACTTATTATTGTAACTAATGCAAGCTAAAAATAATATGTGAATATTTTCTAAAAAAAACACTATCCTGCGAAAATGGATCTTATTTAATTGTGGTTCCCTCTTATGTTGTCCGTCGACTTTAAGAATAATGTGTCAGTAATAAAAGTATTGTACATATTCACATGCTTTGTAATAAATGAAAGATGCAAATGTGTCCAATTCATCTTTTTCAGTGCGCTTAATGTAGCTTCTTTAATATCCAACTTAATTAGCGCCGTCTTTATTAAGGCTATGTCTATTTTAAGAACAGATTACGGGGCGCCTAGATTACAGTGAAGTTTATACTAATGTGCAACAATGATGTGGGTCCACTCTCGTTGTTTATTTTAAATGTACATAACAATTTGGCAATAAATGACATCAGTTATTTTCAGTAAATCCAATTTGTTCATAACAGTAGCCAGGTGCCTGAGATAGAGCTGATAAATAGGGATAACCACAGCGGGTGGCTAATACACAGTGTAGACTTCCCCTGTTTTATTATTGGAATTGTTTTTTATCTGATTGGCATTTATGAAGTGTATTAATTCGGGTCTGTTGGCGATCATTTTATGTGCAAAACTGTGTTTCTTACATACTTTCAATCGTTATGCTTTTAAACACAATTTCATGAAACCATTTAATTAAATACATTGGCGCGTTGGAACATGAATTATAAATCAAGCTGAGTGGTATCAGTTTTTAAATCGCATAACTCGCTTAAATCAACGTTCAATATCACGCACGCTTAACAAAATTATAAAAACATCACGTGATTCATTATATTGGTTTAAAAAAGTATGTACACATATGATATGTATTGTTATATTTTGTTTTTGTTTTTAATCATCAAGAAAAAATAAAACATTGTCATATATATAGCGCTTTACCTTTGCAAAATTCTACATTACATAAAGAAGTATCGTATTTGTTAAAGTGAACATGCTTGACATATTTATAATGCATTATTACAAGTAATATAGTGCACACGGAATTTGACCTTTAACTTTATGCAATCCACATTTTTAAGCGTCGTATTGTAACAGTAGCAGACAACAGGCATCAGGTTAATAAGAATAACTGATGTATTTATAGAACGTGAATAAAATCACCAAGTAACATGTTTTGAAATTACAAATAATAGTATAACATTATTCATCTATCAATGGTCATTAAAAGCTATGTTTAAAAGCAAATAATATCAAAATGTTTGCCGAAATAAACAATTGTGCTGTGTTTGTGTCACGCTCTATTGGTATTTAAGTCGGTCCATACAATCACCGAAAAGCACCGAAAGGCACTCAATTTCTCTCTCTATATATGCAATATATCGTTTCTAGCGTGTGTTAACGGGTTTAATTAGTTATTAATGGTTATATGAATGTATGTCTATACTACATTTTGCCCAAAATTGGATTAATATCGGCAATATACCGACCGAATAGCAATTCATGTGAAGACCAAAAAGCAATCAATTTCTTGTATATAAATGAAAAATTGCGTTTCTATTGTGTGTAACGGATTAAATGAGTTATAAATGGTTATATTTTATGCATACTTATACTACCTTTTTTTATTATGATGTATTAATGCCCAAAATTGGATAAATATCGGCAATATACCGCCCGAAAAGCACTTCATGTGACGACCGAAAAGCACTCAATTTCTCGCTATATATATATGAAAACTTGCGTTTCTATTGTGTGTAAACGGACTAAATTAGTTATAAATGGTTATATTTCATGCATATTTATACTACCTTGTGTTTATTATGATGTATTAATGCCCAAAATTGGATAAATATCGGCAATATACCGACCGAAAAGCACTTCATGTGAAGACCGAAAAGCACTCGATTTCTCGCAATATATATGCAAAAATGCGTTTCTATTGTGTGTAAATGGACTAAATTAGATAAAAATGGTTATATTTCATGCATATTTATACTACCTTGTGTTTATTATGATGTATTAATGCCCCAAATTGGATAAATATCGGCAATATACCGACCGAAAAGCACTTCATGTGAAGACCGAAAAGCACTCCCGCGACAGCACAGAATCACCGAAAAGCACTCAATTTCTTCATATTTACATGAAAGTAAGCCATAAGTGCCGTTTATAATGGATTGAAAACATGTACGTATTAATTAAGTCATTAATCACTTCGTTAAATATTGATTTAAGTGTAAAGATCACGCACAATAGTATTTTTATTTGCAACCGAAAAGCACTATCGCGCCAGCATAGAATCACCGAAAAGCACTCAATTATTCTATATATACATGAAAGTAAACTATAAGGGCCGATTTTAATGGAGTGAAAAAATGTACATATTTAGTTAGTCAATAATGACTTCGTTAAATGTTGATTTAAGTATAAAAATAAAAAAGGCAGTTCTTCTTTTCATTTGCATCAAATTAAAGGTTAAAGACCGAATGTTTAAAAAAAAACTGCTATTTTATGAATATATATCAAGCACGTACACTTAACCAAAAAATACGATATTTCTTTATTTAATGTAGAATTTTGAAAAAGTAAAGCGCTTTATACATAACAATGCTTCTTTCTGGTACTTCTTGAGTAAATAAACAACAATGTACAGCATATTATATTTGTACATAATTTATAAAAAGAACTATGCGCGTCCCATTGAACGTTGAGTTAAGCGAGAGTTGAGAATTAAATTACACATTCATTGTTTCATTATTTCTTTTTTAAATTGAAATGATTAAAAAATTAAGTCAGAAAACCAGCTTTTCTGCATTAAATGACCTTTAACAAAACGCCATCAGACCCGAATGAATACACGTCATTTATTCCAAGCAGGTAAATAACAAATACTAAAAATTGGATTTACAGTCAAAATAACCAATTTCGTTTAAGTCTACACTGTGTATTAGCAACTTGCTGTGGTGATCTTATCAGCTCAATACACAGGAACATGGCTACTGTACGGAAAAAAAATGGATTTACAGCCAAAATAACTGATTTCATTTATTGCTGAAGTGGTGTGTATTTAAATTAACAACGAGCATTGATCCACCTCACCGTTGCACATTATATTAAATTAATTAATTTAATGAACTAATTAAAGGCGGCGGTAATAAAGTGTGAAGGTGGAAATTAAGAAATAAGATATATTTTCGCATGACACTGAATACACACAATACATGGATAAAATATAAATAAGACACATTTGAATCTTTCATTTCTCCAATAAAATAGCACGTAGTCACATATATAAGATAGCTTAAAGACCAGAAAACAATATAAGTTAGACGCATTTGCATCTTACATATCTTAAAAAAAAAACAAACATGTGAATCTAAAGCAATACATTTATTACTGACACTACCTATTCTATATGTCGGCGGACAGCATAAGTTCAAAGAAGGAACCACAATTAAATAAGATCCATTTTCGAATGATAATGATTGTATAGCAAGAAGTCATATATTAATTCTAGCTAAACTTGCATTAGTTAAAATAATTGTGTTCATTAAGTTCACATCAATCTGTTCTGTAAAAAGAGATAGAACAGATTAAAGACGGCGCTAATAAAGTGTGAAAGTGCGCGTGCCTTTGAACGTTGAGTTAAGCGAGAGGTGCGAATGAAATTACACATAATTAAAAACTGATACTATTGTGTCACCTTGCATTGTGCTAACATCAATAACTAAAAAGTGTCTCGATGCTCGCGCAATAAATGGTTTTAATGGAACCATTAAAATCGCTATTATTAATACAAAGCACATTAACTAAAATTCATGCTGCAATTTCTATTTAAGAGTTTCACGTCAATTAGAAAAACTTAAAACATTTACATCAATTAACGTATAAGATGATAAACAGCATGAAGTGCTTTTCGGTTGGTACATTGCCGATATATTTATAACTTGCTACCAGTTGATTATAACTATATATTTTATTTGATATTTTACATGACTGTCTCAGTCCTCTAAGCCGAAATGATCCGTAAACTAAAAAAGTTTCTTTGTGTCGTATTACTTAAACTAAATTTTGATTCACATCGTGCATCGAATCATTTCTGTCGGTCATGTCGGTTGATATTCATTTTTTTTCTGGGATTGTTTTAGTATGATGCTGCTGCATTTGCAAATATAACAGAACAAAACAGAATAGTTTATTTTTGACTTAAGCATGTGAAGCTCATCGTTATTAACATACATATAAATAACAGCATGCGTTGAAGTACACACAAAAACACACATAATTTTAAAGAATAAATAATCCAAATAAACACGAAATATATTTCGTGAACATATTTCGTGAGAATGGTACATGGATGGGTTTAATACACAGTGGTCACACAATGTTATGCATATAGGTTTACAAAAATATAGATACAGTTACATATTTCTGACCTTATTTTTTGTGAAAAATGTACTTCTATTTATCACTACATATATATGACATTTTCTCTTATTTTAAAGCATGTTAAACAATACATGGCTAGCTTTCTTAATACAGTTTTGTTTGTGCTATTAAGTAGTTTAATAAACATGAACATATTCGGTCGGATTCTATAATATTTCGGAATTAATGCATTCCTAACATCATTATAATAAGGACATTTAAGAACAAAGTGAAATTCATCCTCGATGTCATTTAGGTTACATAATATACATTTGCGTTGATCTCTGTCAATAAGTGTATATTCAGTTATTATCCTTTATAAAAGTGCGGCTCGTGTGAATTTGTGAATAGCAGAAGCATTTGTCTGCTTAATTAAGATCCTTGTTAGTGTTCGTGTGTCGTATGAATAGATATCGTTGCAGGAAATTACAATGATCCGTAAATTTAAGATCTGTACAGTATTTACGAAATCAGAATGAAGTATCTGGCTTATTTGGTATTTTTCCACACATGTTTTTCTTAACTTTTATTTAATTTAAATCCGTTTATAGGAACTATATATATATATATAGCGAGAAATTGAGTGCTTTTCGGTCTTCACAGGAAAAGCATTTCGGTCGGTATATTGCCGATATTTATCCAATTTTGTAGTATAGACTACAATCATATAACCATTAATTAACTAATTAAACCCGTTAACACACACTAGAAACGATATATTGCATATATATAGCGAGAAATTGAGTGTATTTTCGGTGCTTTTCGGTGCTATTCGATGCTTTTCGGTACTTTGCGGTGATTGTATGCACCCGTAAATAACTATGTATACTGGTCATGTACGTAATTCCGGCCTGTACGTAAAAAATCGGCCACCTGTGTAAAATCATTTTCATGATCTTAACGCACATTTTTTGTTTTTATTTAGAAAAATCAACATGAAAACCATCCCTACTCTCAATATTTTGGAAATGTAAGAACCATATCACTGTAAACTTTTGTGTTAAAATGTCACAAATATAGCAGGAAATATTTGGCTCGTGGGGAAAGTGATGTCTTCTTAGTTGCAACAATTATATTCATATAAGAAACATATATATTTGACAAAATTATTTTTATTTTATCTAATAAACTTTAAATAAAGTTTTACCGATTAATTGTACAAAAAAATATATTCAAAACATAAAAATCAGAACATAAATATAATTT
Source organism: Dreissena polymorpha (assembly GCF_020536995.1). NCBI lineage: Eukaryota > Metazoa > Mollusca > Bivalvia > Myida > Dreissenidae > Dreissena > Dreissena polymorpha. The sequence goes on from NC_068363.1 coordinate 104,557,281, forward strand.
TTTAATATATGAATTACCTCCCTTGATAAGAATATTACTAGATTACATGTTTAAAATTATATATAAGCGTTTACTAATAATCAACACTGAAGTAAACTTTTTAAACAAAATGTTTTCACTTTTTTAGCTTTGTTTGAAAAAATTGATTAAACCCATTAAAAACAATTATTTTTTTATGAATTAGCAGTTGCCCATTGTTTATATTTATTAAAATAGGTAGGGGGAGTAACTGGTATAATAATTTCGCATTTATTTTAAATTTCAAGTCAAAAATTTTAATAGTATAGACATTGATTAATACTCAGAAATTGAGGACATTTGTCTAAAGATATTGCTTTGTAATTTTATCTGCAGATCAAACTGAAAAGTGGCCGATTTTTTAGGTACATTTAACCTACGAAAATGGATAGTTTACATGTCATCATTTTCTGTTCATTAAGTAACATTCACTGATCTAATTCTATTTAAATGTTCATGCTAGGTGAGTTTTGAACCCAGGATTATATATGTGAAGTTTAGTTTCAAGCAGTTGCCTAACACTAAAGAGTTTTCTTAAATAGTCCCAAAAGTGGCCGGAATTACGTACATGACCAGTAGACATCGTGAACAATACATAGTGAGCAATCTACCCATATGTACAATATATAATCATATCATAATATATATATATATATATATATATATATATATATATATATATATATATATATATATATATATATATATATATATATATATATATATGTACTATGCACGGTACTTACCGAAAAGAAAGGCGCAACTTCAAAAACGTCCCTCTCGTACATAAACTGGAGCGTTTTATATCCAGAATACGAGAACACTGTACGATCCCTTACACAAATAATCAGACAAGTACTTTGTCTGGCTATGTCCCACTACTAAAGGCATTGTTAGTAAATAAAATCAAACACAACAATTCGAGCACAAGGTCAATTAACACACTTTATATCAACACCGATTCATTAAATGTTTATATGATTTATATCGTGATCAAAGCTAGACTTGTATTGCAGTTATGATTTTTTTCTTAACAAAAAACTTCTTATTTAAGTATTCGGATCGGAACGGTTTGACAACAAGCTGTATATCTACCCATGACCCAAATCTTCGATTGACAGTAAGTAAGAACAACATGCCAAGAGCAGATATACAAGGGTGGCACTAACCTGTGATCGCGACCATTGTATCCTTAATTGGCAGTTGTTGTTACTGTGTCCCCGGAAAATTTCAGGGTATTGCATGAACCATGTCACGAAATTGACATTTAACTGGTAATATCAATGTCAAAAGTAGCAGTAACAGACATAGTTACCGTGACTTAGTGGTCTAAGGTGCCCATCTACCTACCCAGGGGTTGTGGATTGATATGGCATCTTTTCATATTGGTATTAACACGGCCGTAGGAATAGGTCCATTGTTTACATTACAATGGTATCAAATAATGTATGGTCGGTTGGGAAAGTGATGATTTTATCACCTTTTCCGGGTAGTCCTATAGGCATTTGCGCGTGTAAAAAACGTTAAAATAGGCCGACTTTGACCGCGATTTACAGGCTGAATCTGAACCTGCCTTAAAATATTTTTAGATGGTTAGAAACTGTGGAGGTTCTCCTGTACTACAATACCATTATAACTAATATCGAGTCAATAATACTGTTTTATAACCCCGTTTACCTTTTCCGGGTTTTCCTTAAGGCATTTCCGTGTGTAAAAAAACCCGTTAAAACAGGCTGACTTTGACCGGGATTTACAGGCGGACTCTGACCCTGCCATAATTTATTTTGACATGGTTAATAAGTGTGGAGTATCTTCTTTACAACGGTACCATTATAATTAATATCGGACGAATAATAATGCATATATAACCATTTTCGCTTTGATGCTTCGCCTTATTTCATATTATGCTTTCTCACAATATTTTTTACATATTTAGAAACAGTGGAACAATACCGCAACAACGGTACCAAAAATGTATGGTCGGTTGGGAAAAGGATGCTTTTATAACCCCTTTTAGCTTTTCCGTGTTTTCCTCAAGACATTGTTCTGTGTTAAAAAAAACACGGTATTTTTCGGTCAACTTTTACCGCACAGCGATTTACAGGTTAACACTGTCCCTGCCATAAAATATTTTAACATTATTAGAAACTGTAGAGGATCTTCTTTACAACGGTACCATTACAATTAATATCGGACGAATAATAATGCATTTATAACCATTTATATCGGTTCCTGGTTTTCTTTACGGCATTAGCGTGTGTAAAAAAACCCGTTAAAACAGGCCGACTTTGTCCGCGATTTACAGGCCGACTACGATCCTGCCATAAAATATTTTCATATGGTTAGAAAATGTAGAGGATCTTCTTTACAACGGTACCATTATAATTAATATCGGACGAATAATAATGCATTTATAACCATTTATATCGTTTCCGGGTTTTCTTTACGGCATTTGCGTGTGTAAAAAAAACCGTTAAAACAGACCGACTTTGTCCGCGATTTACAGGCCGACTACGACCCTGCCATAAAATATTTTGATATGGTTAGAATCTGTAGAGGATCTTCTTTACAACGGTACCATTATAATTAATATCGGACGAATAATAATGAAGTTATAACCATTTATATCGGTTCCGGGTTTTCTTTACGGCATTTGCGTGTGTAAAAAAACCCGTTAAAACAGGCCGACTTTGTCCGCGATTTACAAGCCGACTACGACCCTGCCATAAAATGTTTTGATATGGTTAGAATCTGTAGAGGATCTTCTTTACAACGGTACCATTATAATTAATTTCGGACGAATAATAATGAAGTTATAACCATTTATATCGGTTCCGGGTTTTCTTCTCGGCATTTGCGTGTGTAAAAAAAAACGTTAAAACAGGCCCACTTTGTCCGCGATTTACAGGCCGACTACGACCCTGCCATAAAATATTTTGATATGGTTAGAATCTGTAGAGGATCTTCTTTACAACGGTACCATTATAATTAATATCGGACGAATAATAATGAAGTTATAACCATTTATATCGGTTCCGGGTTTTCTTCTCGGCATTTGCGTGTGTAAAAAAAAACGTTAAAACAGGCCCACTTTGTCCGCGATTTACAGGCCGACTACGACCCTGCCATAAAATATTTTGATATGGTTAGAATCTGTAGAGGATCTTCTTTACAACGGTACCATTATAATTAATATCGGACGAATAATAATGAAGTTATAACCATTTATATCGGTTCCGGGTTTTCTTCTCGGCATTTGCTTGTGTAAAAAAAAACGTTAAAACAGGCCGACTTTGTCCGCGATTTACAGGCCGACTACGACCCTGCCATAAAATATTTTGATATGGTTAGAATCTGTAGAGGATCTTCTTTACAACGGTACCATTATAATTAATATCGGACGAATAATAATGAAGTTATAACCATTTATATCGGTTCCGGGTTTTCTTTTCGGCATTTGCGTGTGTAAAAAAAAACGTTAAAACAGGCCGACTTTGTCCGCGATTTACAGGCCGACTACGACCCTGCCATAAAATATTTTGATATGGTTAGAATCTGTAGAGGATCTTCTTTACAACGGTACCATTATAATTAATATCGGACGAATAATAATGAAGTTATAACCATTTATATCGGTTCCGGGTTTTCTTCTCGGCATTTGCATGTGTAAAAAAAAACGTTAAAACAGGCCGACTTTGTCCGCGATTTACAGGCCGACTACGACCCTGCCATAAAATATTTTGATATGGTTAGAATCTGTAGAGGATCTTCTTTACAACGGTACCATTATAATTAATATCGGACGAATAATAATGAAGTTATAACCATTTATATCGGTTCCGGGTTTTCTTTTCGGCATTTGCGTGTGTAAAAAAAAACGTTAAAACAGGCCGACTTTGTCCGCGATTTACAGGCCGACTACGACCCTGCCATAAAATATTTTGATATGGTTAGAATCTGTAGAGGATCTTCTTTACAACGGTACCATTATAATTAATATCGGACGAATGATAATGAAGTTATAACCATTTATATCGGTTCCGGGTTTTCTTCTCGGCATTTGCATGTGTAAAAAAAAAACGTTAAAACAGGCCGACTTTGTCCGCGATTAACAGGCCGACTACGACCCTGCCATAAAATATTTTGATATGGTTAGAATCTGTAGAGGATCTTCTTTACAACGGTACCATTATAATTAATATCGGACGAATAATAATGAAGTTATAACCATTTATATCGGTTCCGGGTTTTCTTTTCGGCATTTGCGTGTGTAAAAAAACCCGTTAAAACAGACCGACTTTGTCCGCGATTTACAGGCCGACTACGACCCTGCCATAAAATATTTTGATATGGTTAGAATCTGTAGAGGATCTTCTTTACAACGGTACCATTATAATTAATATCGGACGAATAATAATGAAGTTATAACCATTTATATCGGTTCCGGGTTTTCTTTACGGCATTTGCGTGTGTAAAAAAACCCGTTAAAACAGGCCGACTTTGTCCGCGATTTACAAGCCGACTACGACCCTGCCATAAAATGTTTTGATATGGTTAGAATCTGTAGAGGATCTTCTTTACAACGGTACCATTATAATTAATTTCGGACGAATAATAATGAAGTTATAACCATTTATATCGGTTCCGGGTTTTCTTTTCGGCATTTGCGTGTGTAAAAAAAATCGTTAAAACAGGCCGACTTTGTCCGCGATTTACAGGCCGACTACGACCCTGCCATAAAATATTTTGATATGGTTAGAATCTGTAGAGGATCTTTTTTACAACGGTACCATTATAATTAATATCGGACGAATAATAATGAAGTTATAACCATTTATATCGGTTCCGGGTTTTCTTCTCGGCATTTGCGTGTGTAAAAAAAAACGTTAAAACAGGCCGACTTTGTCCGCGATTTACAGGCCGACTACGACCCTGCCATAAAATATTTTGATATGGTTAGAATCTGTAGAGGATCTTCTTTACAACGGTACCATTATAATTAATATCGGACGAATAATAATGAAGTTATAACCATTTATATCGGTTCCGGGTTTTCTTCTCGGCATTTGCATGTGTAAAAAAAAACGTTAAAACAGGCCGACTTTGTCCGCGATTTACAGGCCGACTACGACCCTGCCATAAAATATTTTGATATGGTTAGAATCTGTAGAGGATCTTCTTTACAACGGTACCATTATAATTAATATCGGACGAATAATAATGAAGTTATAACCATTTATATCGGTTCCGGGTTTTCTTTTCGGCATTTGCGTGTGTAAAAAAAAACGTTAAAACAGGCCGACTTTGTCCGCGATTTACAGGCCGACTACGACCCTGCCATAAAATATTTTGATATGGTTAGAATCTGTAGAGGATCTTCTTTACAACGGTACCATTATAATTAATATCGGACGAATAATAATGAAGTTATAACCATTTATATCGGTTCCGGGTTTTCTTCTCGGCATTTGCATGTGTAAAAAAAAACGTTAAAACAGGCCGACTTTGTCCGCGATTTACAGGCCGACTACGACCCTGCCATAAAATATTTTGATATGGTTAGAATCTGTAGAGGATCTTCTTTACAACGGTACCATTATAATTAATATCGGACGAATAATAATGAAGTTATAACCATTTATATCGGTTCCGGGTTTTCTTTTCGGCATTTGCGTGTGTAAAAAAAACGTTAAAACAGGCCGACTTTGTCCGCGATTTACAGGCCGACTACGACCCTGCCATAAAATATTTTGATATGGTTAGAATCTGTAGAGGATCTTCTTTACAACGGTACCATTATAATTAATATCGGACGAATAATTATGAAGTTATAACCATTTATATCGGTTCCGGGTTTTACCTAAAAGATTTCCGGGTTTTCCGGATATTTCCGGGTTTTATACCTCGCCGTCCTCCGGGAACCCTAAATTTATAGAACCACTTTGTCTTGATTGACCATTTGAATTTTTAAAAGTGCCGCCAATTTTTAAAGAGCGGCGTATAAAAAATAATCGGTAAAATCTTATCCGAAAATGTACTGCGAATCGTAAGCACGCGACTGAGCATTAGCGGCCAGCGTCTGTCAGTTGTAAATATTGATTTTCGACGATGTAAGCGACCTACAGTGCAGAGAGTATATTGAAATCACTGAAGCGTGTAAGTGTTACAAACGGTGTTTTTACTGCTATTGTCAAGTTTTATGGGGGTTATTATCGGATTATCGGATTATTACTGGCTCCTTTATGATATTGAGCCCCCCAAAAAGTAACACTGGGACAAACTGTCGCGACGATCAGTAATTATAATAATTATTAGGGCCGCTATTTCTTTAATCAAAACCATAGGCGATCGGGCTGGCAAAAGCATTTATTTTCTCCACAAAAACACATGCCGGTATACACTTTTTTTCTACAGGTATTTGTGAGCATTTCTGTTTAATAGTTCCATTATTATAATGACCTTGGAAGGATATAATTTGATTAAGATACCAACAATTTCTGAAATAAAAAGTATATCGTTCACTTGGTGTACTATATTTCGGATATGTTAAAATTCGGACATTTGAAGATAGTGACATGCATGTGTTTGTTTGTTGTTGATAGTTTGTAAAAAAATGCTTTATGTTATTTCAGGCAACTAGAATAGATGGTGGTAATTATCTGGGCCTTTCTGTCAGGAAAAGGGCGTGGAAAACTATAATTTAATTTATCCTGGAAATCATCCACCACTAACAGAAAACGTTTTAATGTCATAAATACGTTACCTACTATCTAATAGCTTATAGCTTTCCAAGGGGAATTAACTCATCCGGAATTTTAACTGGGAACCGGCCACCTCATTACCGTAATAAAGGTCAGGTTAAACATTACTGCAACGCAACCTAGGCAAAAACCGGTAACCAATCCTCAATATTCTTTCCGGATCGACCAGGTGTAGACGCGTCTTTTACAAATCTGAATTGAAAATTGTTTTTCGATTTATTTCACTTGGTCGATTGGGGTTTTTCATAGATAAATTGTGTTATTTATCTTTGTACTTCTTATTCGGAATATTTTATGTGGATTTTATGGACTTTTGTTTTTAGTTGTAAAGGTAAGCCATGCTTGCTTTTGTTGAACAATCGTTTATTTCTACCATTCTGGGTGTTTTAGGCGCGAAAGAGCACGTGCAAAACGTTTTTCTAATGCGTGAAACTTGTTTTCAGCTTTGCTGCGTTTTAGGTACATTCTCATGTACATGAGCACGTGTATATCGTGATCTTCGTCAATACGCAGTTGAGGAAATTTGTACAGTGTAAATATTCTTCTAATGTGTTACGAGATCGTGCAAAGCGTGCTCTTCTAATTCTTTGACAGATTGTTTATCATTTGCCATTGTGTGCAAAAATGAGTTTACATTCCATATGACAATATTAATTGATGATCATTATATTTTCATCTGTTTCGAATTAAACTTTTGTTTAATTTATGATCTACGGCAGTGGTATTATACGTACCATTGACTTTCTCTTTTACAACAATAACTTAGAGAATGTTAATTATTTTCATTATGGACAAATAATGATTTTATGTGCCGCATGATAATCTGGTCTGTGACCATTTTATTGTTGAATATGTTTTGCTCTTGTCTTTCATATAATCGACTTAATGATGGTCGCAGATACAAGAAATGATAAAACCCGATGACGTCGCAGATCATGGATGACTTATTTCATGTTCAAATTGTTGAAACTTTATTGTTTCAGCCTTGCCAGGTTTTTGTACGTACTCATGCACTTGAGCACGAGTTTTTCGTTTTTCCTCTTCAATAAATAATTGAGAAGGTAATCCACTAGGACTTCGTGCCTTTTTCATCAAAAGATAATTGAGGCCAATTGTAGAGCGTTTGTTTGTTAACATATTGTGGTTTAACTTTTATTTAATATTTTAACCATTGTTTTGTCTTTTGTAGGTTCTTTCTGTTTCTTTTGTTTCAGAAATGAACTTACAAAAAAGAGGTTCATGTGGTCATGTCAAGATAAGGTGGAATTTCCACAACACTTGCCTTGCATGTACCGGTTGCACTTTGCTTCACAAATGTGCGGTGTGCGTATTGTGGGCTTATGACACAGCTGGTCGCCGTCGGACGTCGATCAGCCACAACGCAACGAACCTACAACAGACGTTGATTGTCCGGTGACTTCACTGGATGATGGTCTTTAAATTGTTTTGAATATACGTACAATTGATGTTATCTTTTACAATAGTAACTAAGATAATATTAGTTAATTGTATTATAGGCTAATAAATTATTAGCCTATAATACAATTAACTAATATTATCTTAGTAATAATTATTGTGCCATATGACAATCTGGTCTAGGACCAGTTAATTGTTGAATATGTTTTAGTCTTATTTTTCATATTCAACTACACGATGTCTGCAGAGAGGACATCTGATGATATAGCTTTCGCTATTCTTTCCATGGCAGGATGAGATCTATTAGTAAATATTTCTTAGAAAGTAGATCTACATCACACCTTATGGCACCTAGATGGGAAGAAGAGCCATACGTCGGTAACTGCCCGTTGGCGGTGACCTCGGAGGGTCATCGCCGGTGACAGTACTGTTCACTTAGTGACGGTCCGTTCACCGGAAACCAATTTCCGGGTACTGTTCCTGTGACACGTTGAAGTAACTGTTCCCGTTAATTGAGGCGAGACGGGCAAGGCGTGGAACACGGAGCTATCGCACCGTCGATCGTCGTCAGACAATGGTGCGTTCGCCATTAACCGGTCTGTGCCCGTAGACGTTGACCACGGAACAACAACGGTACGTCGGTCAATGTCTCATTCGGGTTTGTTAAGGTATGTATGATTATAACATATATACCTAACGTTGACCACGGAGGTTCAATACTAGTGACGTCACAGTTTCAGAGATGTTCCTGTAACACGTTGAGGAAACGGTTCCCATTAACATAGACGGACAAGACGTGGAACACAGAACTATCGCATCGTCGATTGTCTTCAGACCATGGTACTTTCGCCTTCACCGGTCTGTGCCTGTAGACGTTGACCACGGAGCAACAACGGTACGTGGGTCAATGTCTCATTCAGGTTTGTTATGGTATGTATGATTATAGCATAGTATACCTAACGTTGACAACGGAGGTTCAATACTAGTGACGTCACCGTTTCATATTTGTTTTATGAATGGTCCGTTACAGAACACCAGTTACCGGGAACTGATCCTGTCATGAAGAAGAATATCCGTCACGGGTTCTCGGTACCTAAGAAGAACCTTCTTACGTCGGTTTTTGCCTGAGGACATTGACCACGGAGCAACAACTGCACGGTGATTAAAGTCTATTCAGGTATGTAATTTATGAGACATACTGTATCTAACATTGCAGGTGACGTCACCGTTTCATATTTCATGATCGGTCCGTTCACCGAAAACCAGTTACCGGGGACTGATCTTGTCATCGAGAGGAAATTCCAGTCGCCGGTTCCCGGTACCTAAGAAACGGGCAAGACGTGGATTACGGCATTTCACTCTCCGTCGATCGTTGCTAGACCTTATGGCGCACACCATTCATCGGTCTTTGCCCGAACACGTTGACAACGGAGCTATAACAGTACGTCGGTCAATGTTTTAGTCAGGTATATAAGATAAGGAAGGTAGGAATAAGTAAACATCATCTGACTTCTTATTCATCTTATTCGTCCACAGATACAACAACAGTAGACGGACACGCTATTCTTCATCGAGCACTGGCCAGAAGAAGAAGTCGTTCATCATCATCGGATAGGATAGACATCGAAAATACCTCGCTTTCAATGAGCAGTTCTCGTAAGCGTTCACGCAACGCTCACGTAGACACTATTTTGGAGACTTTATTTCCAGCGTAGCCAAACAATATTTCGGCATCGCAGGTATATTGGAATTCGTCATTCATCATGTATGGATTTCCGAATCTACTGGTCATATTGACGTTTTCTATATTATTCCTTTACGGAATATCATATCACCATTACACATGTGTTGGTTTCCTTAGGCATCCACACATGTTGCAGTAACCGAACCTTATTTGTATACGAACATTAGTTCGTTTTAATTTCAGGCTTCGGGATAATAAATTTCAGGCTTCGGGATTAGGTCATATTGCCACCACGACTACATTGGACACTTTGTGCCTATCATACTGATAATCTAACGTTGTTTTCCGATTTACAGTATCAGTTAGATGACTTCTGCACCAGTTATTTTCATCCTGACGCAGTCTTATTAGGACCGATTCGTTCCGATCACAGCGCACCGATCTCCGGACACCAGTCACCGATCAAAACAAGTAGTCGTTCATCATCAGTGGACTTTTCTTCCTCCTCTTCTTCGTCATCGAGGGGGTTCGTTATCATTGCCATCGGAATTGAGTTTTGGCTCGCTCTTCTTTGTCGAGCAATACTCGGAATTAATGTCAGACCATATGGATTCCATCATATTTTGGCATTAAACCGATAACGTTACCGGTCATATTAAGGACCGTTCCGGTTAGGTTAACAGTTACCAATCACCGGTATTAACTTGTGTTTTCATCGGTCATATTTTGTAGCAACGGTTATCTTCTACTTTTCTAGTTGTATAACCCTTGCTATGATTCTATGGAATCCAATATTTTATGGATTGAACAATTTCCATGACATTTTGTATTTTTTAATACTCATGTTCTACTGATGACCGTTATTTGCCAAATCATCTACGCTGATTTGGTTTATGGTTGAATTTCCTTACCAGCTAATCCAAATTGGTGCTGGATATGAATTACTTATACTATAAGAATATGAAATACATCTATCTGTTATTTCTACTTCTATCTCCGCCGACTACATGCAGACTATTGGTCTTGCAGTTTGTTCGGCTGAAGCGAGCTCGAAATCTTATATTGGGGTCGAACATTTCTATTTGATCTAGAATTATATTCGAGAACCTTAGGTTAAAATTTTAACACACCTTAACCTGTTGGATACAGACGAGCATTCTTTTTAGCTCTTTTTCATTTATAAACATTTTCACGACTCCTTTGTGATGATTTCAACTAGCACACATCGGTCGTGGTTTACTTCCAGACACAGAGGTGAACATATTATCACTCCTTGTATTTGGATTCCAGGAACTTATTCGTTATTTGCAAGATAGCAGGTCGTCTCAACGCCCTGTTGGGCGTTTTATCTTGCAGTTCTTTTTCCGTTCAATTAAATGAAAATTGATTTGCGCATGCGCGCCAGTGTTTTTCCAAATCGCTTACACGTAGATGCTAAACTGTTTCGAGGAAAGTTGTTTCTCATCTAACGCTAGTAATGAGCGAAATGCGATCATAGATCGCAGTGTTAATGCTACAACGTGAATGCAGTTCGTAGAAATCGATCAACAGCGTGTGCGATTGTTATACATTCGTCCACTTGACATAAACTGGATACTTAGGTTATTCTATTCTTTTGCCAGTTTTGGAAAATCTTAGTGAGCTTTTGCCATATTTTTATGGTATCTACTTAGTGAATCATGGGATGATGGTTCTACGACCTTTTAAGTCTCCTGTACAATTAATTTCAGGAACTTCTGCACAGGTCAAATATCATATCTTAGAGAGAAATATGTATACAGATCCAAACATGTGCCACTACATGTCTGGCCATTATTTAGTTGTTTCTGCAGAAGAACGTATTTCTGTTAGAACTTCAATACTTGTTACTTTTGAAAGGATAATTCCATCAGAACTGTATATGAGGTTCCCTGGAAATTCTTTTTGACTGGGTATTTGAGAGCATAGTTATTACCTTAATCACTCTGCTAGATGCATATACAGAGGTTTTTCTCATCTTTTTTTTTGATGATAATAAATGTGTTCTTCTTTCCATCAAGGATAGAGATTATGCTTTCGTATACCTTGTTTTGTGTTTGTCATCACAACTCTGTGCTAATTTGGAACTGATCCAAGCTATGGAACATTAACACTATGTTGTTCGTTCTTAAGCGGTTTTGGCTTGTGTTATTGGGTTGCTTGATGAGCTTTCTATGAACTTTTTTCATCAGGCTTATTAACAGTTCCAATATAATTTTTAAGACGGGTTTTTCCTTCTAATTATGTCTTTACCATACTGAGAAGTGAAATTCGTGCTTTTTCTGTTGAATACGACCAATTTCAGTTGGATCTATTGTCGTCTTCACTTTATTGTGTCAGCCAGGATTCCTTGCTTATATCAACTCCTCTATATGACTTCTCAAAATCTTCAAGTCTCCAAGTTTTCTTAAACTGGTAGACATGTATATAAGGATAAACTTCTATGGCCAATCAGGGCTTTGAAGTTCTATCTTAGCAGTGTTAGTCCATTCGAGGTTCTCAAAAGACACTCTTCATTTCCCTAAAAACAAGGGGGGAGATGTGTCTGCAGTTTCTATTTATCAGGGTTAGACCTCGACAAAGGAAGGTTTACTATTATCTCTAATCTAAGGATTCATTCCTTTTTAGGATATGACCGCATGAAGTAAGAGCTTTGTCTGTTTCGTGGGCGTATATTAATCACACCCCACTTCTTGACATGCTCCAAGCTTTTTTTTCTGTAGGAATCCGACCACCTCTTTCATCTTTTTATCTTCTTTTTCTGAAGTGCCAACAAGACCATTTGTATGTGTTTGGTCTTGTTGTAATTTCAATAACGGAAGTGTCTTCTTTTTGACATAGACATATTTACTCTGTCTGATAAGTCAAAATTAATACCGTTTTAACGAAGATAAGCTGATAAACCTTGTTTTGGGTTTTGGCTGTCATTAGCTGATAACCCTTTTTATGGGTTCTACTGTGATGGGAAAATATTTACGAGCCACCCACCTCAGCTTCAAAATCAGCTATTAGATAGTAGGTAACGTATTTATGACATTAAAACAAATTTTTAAAGTAAAATTCATTTTAATTATTAAATACTTACCTACTATCGGTAAGTCCCACCTCCCACCCCGCTATTCGATTAATATTTTGTATATGTATTGAAAGAATATTGAGGATTGGTTACCGGTTTTTGCCTAGGTTAAGTTGCAGTAATGTTTAACCTGGCCTGTATTACGGTAATGAGGTGGCCGGTTCCCAGTTAAAATTCCGGATGAGTTAATTCCCCTTGGAAAGCTATAAGCTATTAGATAGTAGGTAAGTATTTAATAATTAAAATGAATTTTACTTTAAAAATTTGTTTTATAAACAGAAGCTGATGTATGACATGTCCAAATGACCATATATAACTGTTTAACAAATAAAGTGAGATGATTTATTTTCTGATGTTTTATATTTCTTTTTCCCTTTCAAATGATGTAAATTGGTGTGATTCTATGCTTAAATAATTAATTTTGAAACATTTAGGCAGCATACTGTTTAATAGAATGAGGTTAACATTGTCATATTATTTTGGATATCTGTGTTGTTTATCAAGTTGAAAAAATGGTATTTATATACAAATAATGCTTATTAAGACTTATGAAGGTATGACTTATGAAGGTACTTATTGTTTTTTATGTAATAAGATACTTTTTAAAGTGATAATATAGGCAATGACATTAATGTAGTAAGGTTTCTTTAAATGATTGTTCTTATTATTAAGGTTGGAATAATCGACAGTTTTCACGGCGCGAAAAAGTTGCAACAAGTTTTGTTGGGCCGGTGAACCCCCTGAATGCGCGTAATTACCTTTTATTTCTTAAAAGTTTATAATAAGAACTTCCGAAACGCTAAGTTCTGGCGGCGAAGGGCAATGCTGAAGATGATTATGACAAGGATGACAATGCTGATGATATTGATGAAATACATGATATCAAAAGTTTACAAGAAAAGGTTATGAGCTTTTAATGGGTCTGCTTTAAATGGCAACATAATTGAATATAGGAAATAAAAATGTGTACTAGTATGCTTCTTGTACTTATTTGCCCTTACGCCGAGAGTAGCTGTGTGTTGAAACAAGAGGGAACTATAGTTTGGTTGAGGGCCACCAAAAGTTGAAAGTAGGGTTCCCTCCGGGTACCCTGTCAAAAAAGTTAGTGTCAAGGCCTGCTTTCCTGCCATATAGAACAGTATATATGATGCTATAAAAGAGCAAGAATTCCATTACATTAATAACTGATACTTTATATGTAACTTCTCATTTTTGTCCCACCAGTCACAGTTTTAGTGATTTAATTCAGGACATCATATCTCAAAAACTATGCAAGATAAGTTGGTCAAACTTTGAACATTGATTTTAAAGCCATGGTATTCAATGACAAACATGTTTGTGTACATAATAGTCCTTAAATCTTCTTTAAATAAAACTGACCATGTTCGAGACTCTTTTTAAGATATCTTTTGACACTTATTTTATCAATTATTTTCATAAAAGGATGTTTATTATGCATACATGTATCTATATCCCAACTAACTCATAAAATGGACAGATAATTATATCCAGTTCTCTTATATTCCTATATTTTGTTATATTTTTTTGTACATTTGTTTTACATTTTTAACAAATTTTCTGTCAGCCATGGTTATTTTTTCCTACTGTATGAAAAGATTTCCTTGAAACATAAACTATTTCAAAAATTTGAAGTTTCGGGAAATAGAAACATCTATATAATTTCCACTTGTAAAAACTTAAATTTGTACAAAAGGTCAAGCTTATTAAGTTATTTTGCTTTAGGCCACAATAGATGAAACACAACATGAGTATATAAACATCTTTATCTGACATGCATGTACACAGTTTCATGTTTATCATATCTTGGTCACAACACAGAATTGCAGAACTCCACACATGCCAAGAAACAATCCACACCCTTGTGATCACTTTCAATGTTCACAGTTTGTTCTAGTCTTGTGAAGTCCTGCTCGTTCAGAGGACAGTCTACATTTGACACATTGATGATCATGTCTTCTTGGGGAGCTACTTCGACCTCATCGTCAATGCCATATTCCTCATGGTCTTGGATGGCCCCCTCCGGAGCACGGAACACCATGTCGTCGATGCCCCTATGACCCTGTCCAGCTTGGCGCATCATGCCCTCAATGTAGAGCTGTGTGGGGGTTCTACCTCTTTCACCACTCAACCTGTGCAAGTTCCAGCCCTCACGAAATATGTCTAATGCTCGCTGGACATGAGGCACAAACACGTGATGAAGGCACCACATGTGCACTGGATTTGCCAAATCCAACTGTTCAGACTCCTCAAGATACGTAAACAAGCTGTGAAACACGCTTGTTGCACTGGCAAACAGGTCACGCCACATGCGTTCGATCCGCGGATTGTGAACGCTCGTTCCCGTGATAAAAGAACCCCGACGAGGTCCACGATGCGCTATCATAAACGCCCCAACCCCGTTATTCTCCAGTCCATGATCGTTCCGGACTCTTGATGGGACACCATAGCGCTGGGTGCCTGTCATGAAGGCTTTTGTCATCGTGGTAGCCTTGTTGTTGGTCGCAGCTTGGAAGAAAACACACATCCGCGAGAAGCCATCGATGCCTCCGTGTATGACAAAACCCCATCTGAAAATAAGGTATAAAAATTGTACATACTTGAATAGATATTACAATGCACACGTACTCAAACAGCAAAGTATTTTGTTTAATTTGGTGTGAGTATATATGGCCTCAAGTGGAGGGGGGTAACCAGTCAAAACAAATTATTTGGGCCCAAATTAATCACAAAATACAAATCTGCCCAATAAACCTTATCTTACTGTCACCCCAATTTAAATTCTTCATCTTATAAAATTTTGGGCAGAAATTTTAGAAAACTGATACACAGTTTCCACAACATTCTAAAAATAGCTGAAATTAGAAAAATTGGAATTTTGAGCAATGTCATGCATATTATGGGCAAATAAAGCAATATTTAAATGCCCCCCCCCCCCCACACCTTAATCTACAAACAACACCAAAATTGCACAAAATATGTTTTAGACATTATTTAAAATGCACTCTGGCTTAATGTACAAAGTTAACTACTGCAGTACAAAATAGAACAGCTTAAACAAGACTGTATTTGTAAAATGCTATGCCATAGGAATGAGTGTTTTGGCATAGAAATGTGAGGGTTTACTAGAGTTTGGTCCAACATGACCCAAATTGAAACTTGACCAAATAAATAAAAATAAAAATTGTAACAACCAATTGTGATGAAGATTGAAGCAAAATTGTGGCCTCTTGAGTGTTTAAAATGTTTTTTCCATTATTTGACCAACTGACATAGTTATTGACCCCACATGACTCAGATTTGAACTTGACAATATCATTAAGATAAATATTTTGACAAAAGATAATGAAGATTAAAGCAAAAAAAGCGGCAACTGTAATCTTTACATTGTTTTTCTATCATTTGACCTAGCAGACTAAGTAATTTTGTACCTTATCAATTTGTGGTTTCCATCTATGTGCCACAATGAGTTTGGACCAGCAACATTGTACACCCTTCGTCGAATCGAGTGACACCATCGCGGGGCTACGGCTGCTTCGTCGACCCGGATCAGACTGTCAGCAACACGTTGTCTTTGAAGCCGATGTCCTAGACTCTGAAGTTGTCCCTGAACCATTCGTTGCCCAAGTTTCTGATTGCCATTTGTTATCTCTCGGACCAGATTGTCAAGTTCCTCGTTGGAGATGCTCGAGTACCTTCCTCTGATGCTTATACCATATGTCCTGAAAATATATCATAGAGAATATTTGTTTATTTTGAGGGGATATGAAAATATATATCTCACTGAGAAGGAAGAAAATATGTTTTTTCAGGTATGTTTGTGCCTTTGCAGCAATCAAGATGTGGTGTGGCTCCCATTGCAGTGAAATCTGACTGTAGTACTCGATCTTCCCTTAGTCCAGATCTGGAGTTGAGATTGTTTCTATTTTAAACAATCAGATTTACCGAATCGATATAATTATTTAAATACATGTAACATGTTTCATCTTCACTACGGTTAGATAAGCACTTAAGTCTGAAAATTAAAAGTTTTTCCATGTTAAAAAATACTGGTAGATTCAAATCATTTACACAGGATTCATTAACAAAGGCACTGATTGGCAGAGATGGACTAGTTCAGCGCGTCATCAGATCCTCACAGCGTAGAGGTTTTGAGGATATGATTTTAATCACATTGACTGCCAGGGCCCTCTCTTGCCGCCAGGGGAAGCCACCCACATCCCTCATGATGGGGAATTTCGCATCGTTTTGGGCGCAAAGGGGAATTTTAGATCTTTTCACCAACCATTCAACACTAAAATGGCTTTATTATAATGTGATTTACATAAATATACATTTAAACAAAGGTTAGCAGCATGATACCAGCTGGCAACATAGATATAAAAGTAAAAAAATAAAAATATTTTTTTTTAGCTGAAAAAGTATGTTTTTCATGGGGGAAGCTGCCAATATTCGGTTATAAAAAGCGCAAAACGAGGGCTCTGACAACATGGTCGCCTATGCCATTCAAACTGTCAAGGATAGGCCCGAAACGTTAACCAGACATAAAAATGTCCTGTGGATCAAAAGCACTTTTGGGAATGTCTGTTGTTCAATATGAATTTTAGGTTGATCTTAATTTGTAAAAGAAGTACTAAATGACTCATTTTACAAAAAATGAAATCACTATCTACAAATTGCCACTTAAGGTAACAAACCAATGCCCATTTGAAATTCAATAATAATGTGTTAAAAGGGCATACCTGTGCCTATTTTAGTTAAGGAAAAATTAACATTTTACAGTGGCTTTGTTTTTTGGGACACCCTGTATACACACTGTTAATCAATTGACTGGATAACATACCTGAGGTGGCGCTTAATAACCGAATCTGACACATGAAGCAGACTAGCAATAGCTCGTCGTTTGAAGCCCGCTTCAACTAGATACTCCAGCTGCTCTCGACTAATGCCGTAAAGTGGTCTGCCTCGGGTTGTAGTCTGTTTTGCGGCGAAGAAACCAACGAGAGGCTGCAGCGTTCTGAAGATTAAATCAACAAAAGTAATAACACAAATCAAATTATAGTAATATCAAAAGCACCACCTCCGAAAATTTCAATACGTTTCTCGTTAATGTCCAGAGGTGGGTAATCATTATTGGCTTATCAAGTCTGGACAAGTGTTATATAGGCAATAATATCGCCTGTAAATAATACCCGAAAGGGGGAGTTAGAAAGTATGTATAGATAGATAGATAGGCTTTATATAGGTATATAGCAGTGTGCCTGTCCTGTGTTCAGTCAATGGCCTTGAATGTGTCTCATTGTTATTTGCCAGTGCCAGTGGGTCACCAGGTTAGGGCGGGGAGGTGAAATTTCTAAACTAAACAGTTTATACTGTGAGTCGGCCAATATAAACCAATGGTCCGCAAGTAATGGGATCGAAAATTATTTAAATGGTCAGGGAAAATACTAACCTCTTTCGATCTTCAATTGTTGACATCAGCGAGTCGAGAATCTCACACAACCGTTCAAAAATGGGAAAACGGGTACACATACGTCGTGCATTTCGGCTTAACGCTGTCAAAGTGTTAAGACTAGCTTCACAAAAATTTGCATTTGTATCTTGCGTCATTAAACTTTTACATATAGAGTGAACAATGCGAGTTGCTTCTTCTCGAAAACCTTCGACGTCCGCCATATTTTTCAGAAACCGGAAATGGACTAGACCGGTCTCAGCAGTTAATAGATAATATTCATTACATAAAACGAATTTGGAATAAATACCGTCAAGTAGATACTTATTTTTAATTATTTTCTGTTTCAAATTTAATGTAATTTTTTTCCTAAATTTAACAAGAGATTTTGAAATTTTATTATGAATAAATCTGAAGGAAAAGCGGTTCAAGAGACGAGTGTTTTGATTGGATGCTCAGAAAAATTGTACGTCGACGTAAATATTTGTACGTCGACGTACAATTTGTACGTCGACGTACAAATATGTACGTCGAAGTTTTTTTCATATTTGTACGTCAACGTACAAAATAATGTACGTCGACGTACATATTGTACGTCGACGTACATTTCTCTTTTCACCTAGTAAGTCTTATTGACTTTTGACCCAAATGGTACGTCATACACAGGGCGACTTTATACACCACCTGATCATAGAGGATTGGATTCTAATAAAAATTAATATTGAATGATTAAAAGTCTTTATATTTTATGTATTTTACGTTTTCACCTACATACACAGTTCAATGCCGTACAAAAATACAAAGTATTACGATACAATAAGAAAAGCTCACAACGTAGAACTCCTTCAATATCTGGAAGAATTTTACTTATAAATGCTTGTTTTTTTTATTACCTCGAATAGGGAGTTATACTCTGCGAGGAGTTTGTCTAGTAAAGTAGAGTAGTATTTGGGATATTTTTCCAGGACCCAAGCTTGTTCCGGAAGTAGATACTCGACTCGGTAGCGAGGTAAGGGAGACTCGGAAGCTGCTTCATGACCTTCCAATCGACGTCATAACGTTTGGCGTTTTGGCGAACCTAAAGTTCCAAACACAGGACAATTTATTTCCACGGGCGCTTCAAAGCCACTCTCGCTTTACTCGAGAAAGCATAGGTATTTAATGGGTACTTAAGCTATGTATACACTAATGGTGAACATAGCTATATATACAAAATTAATTACCTAAACTATGTATACACTATTGGCCTCCTTAGATATATAAACTATTGGTGGTGATCTTAGCAATATAAACACAAATAAGCATCTTCTACACACACACACACACAAATATATATATTGACCTTAGCTAAACATAGTATATTGATGACCTTATCTACATATACACTAGAGGTGAATTTAGATATATTTGCACAGATGATTTGGCTTGTTCTTTTAGCCAGATTCTCGTATGCCCTGCTCATTTTCATACGTACATTTCATTCGCCACATATTCTTGTACCAAAACCTATTATACTACTGCACCTTGTGTTGTGAACGAAAAAAAGAAATCCTGATAACGACCTGACAAGACTTTCCGGAAACACCATGCTGTAAATATGTTTTGAAAGGACTGTTTCAAGAGAGACTTTCATAATTTCGAACGATACAAACCTGATTTGTGCAGCGATTTTCAAACTTCATTTATTCGGATTGATAATGTCGTTACCAAGAGTTAATAAGACATTCTCACGTCCGAGTTATTTATCTTGTTTCCACGACAGATTTAATAGATATCATGAATACTTGGTTCTCAAGATGTGTTGGGATGGACTAAATTAAACGTGTACATGTCAAATGATGCCACTGTGGTGTTGCTTTTATATTGTGGAGAAAATTAATTTTAAAGACTCCTGTATTTTACCACACTGATGCAGCGCATGTGCATCACATAGCTATTGTATATTTTTTGCATTTTTGGTTTATTTGTACAAATGTATTTAATAAAACCTAAATTTAATGATAACACATTTTTCACCAAAGATACAAAGTTTTCTGCAACTATCTCCGAGTACCGAAAGCAGATACAGATCTGCTCGCCGGACGTGCGAACGAGCGTGGAAGGTAAGCTCGCGAAGCTGAAGCAGAGACGAACGAACATTCTGGATGATAAGATCGTTGCGCGAATCCTGGATGAACTCGATGGAATTTTTGATCGGATTGAAAGCATATTAAAATTGAACGCAAAGGGTTATCTCAAATAAAAGCATTTATATGCACGAAGATGCTTATTTAGCGAGAATAGTGAATATCTTAAATGTAATGGTTAAGAGCTGAATCATAACACAATGTCATGATCGCGAATATACATAAACACTATTAGTTTAGAACACATGAAAATTTGTACCGTTAAAAGGGTATATTTTCAATGTTAACGTACATTTCCGCTTTATAACATGACTAAGCAAATTATTATTGTTTGTTGGATCACATGATCTCACATGATCTCATGATAATAGTTTTGCAGTATTACAAACTTAGATTGTCGGGTCGTTTGCTTATTGTTCAGCACATGTTTAATTGTCAGCGACTATTATTGTAGGTATTAAAATGTATCTAAAACACACACTATACTTTGTTCTTTACAATTATGTTATATTTGTAAACTTCCATATAATCAAAGGAAATCGTTGTAAATTGAAACTTCTCAGAATGATAACATAATGATATGTGTACGTTGATAACAACTGCTAGATAGTGACAATTTTATGATATTTATAGTAGTTAGTATGCCAATTGATATACCGGTACTAATTTTCAGAAATTGTATCTGGTCAAGACCACTGGTTGTTCGGACCTGAAATGACAGCAGCCGACGTGACTCTGATCTGTCTTTTGATCCGACTGCAGATGATTGGCATTCTGTCTCGTTTCGTCAATCAAGAGGTCCCACCGGAAGTGCTCCGATATTTTAATCGAATAGACACCAGGGCCACGATTGTTAAACTGAGGGAAATAATGGTGTCAGTCAAAAACGTGTACATGAGACGCGCGATAAAGAAGTACGGGGTTATGGTTTTAAAAATTGGGACCATTTTCGGTATTGGTTATGTTTATTACCTTGGTTACAAAGCATTGAGAAAAATGGTAAGTTGCCTTGTTAAAAACATATATGGTATTTTACTACGAATTTGTTAGTTGTTTTCGTCGCATTAGAAAAACTGTTGATATTTTTTATTTGATTAGTTTGTATTTGTAATCGCCGAATTATAATATTTGATTGTACTACAATTGTTATTTAACTTGATATTGATACACGTATTAGACACTACAATAAAAAAATAAACCATGTTGTTCAACCCTTGTGCGCGTCTTATTTTAACATGCAAAATTTCACGGTGCCTAACCAATACGGATAATACTGGAAACATGTGTTTTATTCCGGATAATACGCGAAACGGCAACGGATCATATCGGAAAATAAACAAAGTAAAATGCAGGAAGTGCCTAGTATTGGAAGCGAAATTGGCCACAAAACCGCGTTAAAATGCCAAATACTATTGCTCACGGAACATAATGGTATTTCAGCTAATGGTTTACTTCAAAATTCGTTATGTAAATAAAACATGTTATCTAAACGAACGAAAATAAATGAACCATACCTACCTCATAGTCATGAAATAGTTTAACGTACTTGCTTTTTTGTAACTGGAGAGAAAAAATATATAATACTACTACTTTACATTGTTGTTATAATCATTCAGAATTATAATGAAATTTTAGGACATTACTGGCAACTTCAAAAACGTGAGTATTTGCGTTTTAAAAGGATTGCATATTGATTTCACGAAACCACAAAATACTGGCACCGGATAAAGTCCGGAAACACAACAATGTATAATACACGAAATCGATTGATACATGTACAGATTATTACGTGCTTTTCAGCATGTTTTATAAACAACATGTTCACATCGTATGTTCAACGTTTAATTTAGTACTTGAAGTTGGTGACGAATTTTGAACTATCGGTATGGCTGCAATTTCCAGCCATGTGCTTGTAACTAAAATATATTCATAACGACATGCGTATATAGGTTTCTAGAATGTGGGAGACAAAAATCGTACCGTAATCATTAAACGCAGATATTTGTTACGCGTATTGTTTCTTGAAAGAAAAGCTCATGATCTTAACATCCAGGTAATGCGCAATAGACATTAAAGCACCCATGAAATGTCATTTCACTAGTACCACCTGTCGTATATTTAAATACCAATTAACCGCTAGATTTATTTACATTTTAATTTGATTTTTAGGAGATGACTGCATTAAAGTAATTTGTTTGGGTATGTATTTTTTTGTTTACAGAAATCATGCATTTGATTCACCATCGAAGCGCGGAAAGCGGCAACGAAAATCTAAACGGTCCGATATAAGTAAACCGATTGAAGCTGCAAGGGGCTGTTTGCAAATACGCTGCCACCACAAATGTGATGAATCGAAGATTCTGCCGCCAACCACTCGTCTAGGCATAACATTGCAGGACAATAAGATAGTGTACATTTTATTCTGTCAACCTAAAAAGAGACATTGAAGCTAACTTAATTAGGTTGAGTCAGTGTTCGAACCTGCAACTGCCGCATTAAGAGACCAAACTGTTCAACAAGGAATAGAACGAACTATGTTTGACATTGTAATAACAATTTTATTCAGTACAATGTTTTTGGTTTATTCATGCTTGCATGGTTTATACCAAAATTTTATTACTTTACAAACACTTCAAGAATCTGTCTTTTACAGGGGCCTAATCACGTTTAGGTAAAGTGACAAAATTAAAAAAAAAGTTGTTTCTGATTCGCATATTTTCGTTTTAGTTATGATATTTGTGAGGAAACTGTAATACTGAACATTTACCATGCTCTAAAATAGCCATTATATGCATATTTTGACGATTTAAAAACCCGAAAATTATAAAGCGTTGCAACGCGAAACGATTAAATAATTTTGAGAGTTCTGTTGTTGACGTTATATTTTGTGAAACTACGAGGATTGCTTATATAACGTTTAAATACGCCTAACGTAGTATTCGGAAGGATGGTCAAGTGGTCTAAATCGTAGACATTTTACTCCAGGACTCCAGGGGTCAGTGGTTCGAGCCCTGCTGGGGGTTACTTTTTTTCCTTTTTTTAAATTTTATTCTTGATTTTTTACTGGAGATTTTTATATCAAATGTTTACAATTATAAATGTAAAGAATTTACTTACAAACTTCAAAACATGCCAAAATCTGTGAAAAGGCCCCTTTAAAGTTATTGACAGACACGTTTATAACGTATAACTACACAATTTCAACATATTTTGTACAAATCAAATTCAATAATGTTAAATTTTACCTTAAATCTTAGACTTTTGCCACGTAGTGAAACTTTTTTTTCTAATCAAATCAAATCTTTGTTTCAAATATTTTCTAAAATTAATTAAATATATAGAAAAATGAATACGCTTTTATTTAAATATTTCAGATTTCATAACATTAATTTTAAAATTATGTCATTTAACATTAAAATATGTCTGAAATGGTAACAATCATGTACATTGTAAACATGACATGATAAGGGATATCATCTATTTATGTTGATATATTTTTAATTGATATGAACACTGTCAACTAACAGTATTAAGAAAATAATTATGTAACTCGACAAATACAGGATTCCAATAAGTAGTACACTTAGTGGCACATCTTCACTATTTTCATGAGAGTGATAGATGATTCGGTTTACCCACATGCATATAATCAATTACATATTTCCAAACATTATTGAACTACTGGTAAATCTCTATAATTTCAGTAACATTGGCCTTGACAGACTTCAACAAAATCTATAGACAATAACAATACACAACAAAAATTATAATTATGTTTTTTTGGTATCTACAACAAACCTTAAAATTTAATGCAAACATGTTTTACAAGCTAAAACAAATATCTTCCAAATATGTGGCTTACTAAATATCGTTTGTTGCCAGTTTTTGTGCTATATTTGTTGTCACATATTTTGCACTCATATAATTATTATTGTCGGCAACAATTTCAACTGAACATTCTAAATGTAAACAGCTATCTAATGATTGTTCGGTGGCTTTTTCATCTTCATGATTGTTGCAGTCCACCTCAAACAATAAATTATCCACTCCAGACTCATCATTGTATCTGTCTTCATTACTAGGTAGAACAGTTACAGATAAAACACACACCTCTCCCGCTTCTCTTCAGTCTCTGCAGTTTCAAACCCGAAAACACATCGGTCGGTCGTGACATTCTGAAATAAATTATCATAATTATAGCAATTGACATGTGCTAGTGTTCCGATGTCATGGATTTGAGCCTATCAACTAGCACACCTTTCCTCCGTGGTTACTTTACACATGCCATGGGCATAGCAGTTAATCAAAGCAGGATTAATTGTTCCAATAAAGTTTAAAGTTAAAGATACTCAGAAATTGTACAATTACTCAGTCCACTGCTTTATCCAATCCAAGAAATATCGAACAGTTGCCATAAGTCCATTTAATTAATGTATCAACTGAGACTATACTTACCATTATATATCTCGAACTTCAAAGTCAGATGCTAGGGCACTAAAGTCTGAAACAAAAAGAATACAGTAATGAATGAATTTTGAAATGAAAACTTTTGTATGTTGAACATGCATCGTGAACAAATAATATACTACATGTAGCTATAAATGTTGGTAATGAATTAATCCAAAAACGACAAATACCTACCCTTCCAGAAATCTAAGGCCTCTGGCTACCTATAGCGGCTACCTAGCTGCAACCTAGCGGCTACTCAGCCGCTACCTGTAGCGTATGAGTAGCGGCTAGGTAGTATTTCGTATGCAAATTAGTTTTCCGGCTACTTAGTAGCGGCTATGTAGCGGCTACCTTTTCTGGCTACCTTTCGGCTACCTGTTCCGGCTAAGTAGCGGCTACCTTTTCTGGCTACCTAGTAGCGGCTACCTTCTTGCTACCAATTAGCGGCTACATTTTTTCGTCTATAAATAGAACTACCTAGAGTACATGGTAACAATAATAGCAACTGGGGTAATTCAAAATTGTAAACAGATTTTTTAAGTTAAACACATTTTTAATTCCAAATTTAAGGCAAAAATGGTATAACACAGCCTCATCAATAGAAATAAGTGTTCCAGCAAATGCTTAAATTCAAACATCAAAACAAGGGCTGTTTGTAAAACATGCATGCCCACATATGGGCTGTCAGTTGTAGTGGCAGCCATTGTGTGAATAAGTTTTAGTAACTGTGACCTTGACCTTTGACCTTGTGACCTGAAAATCAATAAAGGTCATTTGGCAGTCATGATCAATGTACCTATGAAGTTTCATGATCCTAGGCGTAAGCACTCTTGAGTTATCACACGGAAACCATTTTACTATTTCGAGTCACTGTGACCTTGGCCTTTGACCTAGTGACCTGAAAATCAATAGGGGTCATCTGCCAGTCATGATCAACGTACCTATGAACTTTCAAGATCAATACACAATTGATTATTCTTCCACTAGAATGGTTTAAAACTAATTTAAAAGCACTTAAAAGTATGTATTTCTGATGTGTCCAAATCAGAAAAAATTAAAACTGCGACCCTGAATGAAACGTCTGAAGTGGTTGAATCCTGGTCTAATGTTTGCTAGCACTATAACAATGTCAACAGCTGTTTCACGAACACGATCCGCTCCTTTACACCGACTCTCTGCAGACTCGACTTGTCAACGAACCCTTTGGGTGCCATTTGTAACTCTACGTGTTTTTCCAAACGTTGACGACAGTTCAGGTTTTAACGGGGGTTCTTTAATGTTGAGTAACATCAGTATGATCAACTCCAAAACAATCTGTGTGATGGATAGCCTTTATAGGTATCTGAAATAAACAAAATTTATAAACTAATACATAATTTAAATCACATAAACTCTGAAATAAGAGAATACATATTAATCACATTTACAATACTAAATGAAAGAACATATCAGTTAACTGTGAAAAATGTTCAATCTTTCCGATCAAGTGGTTGATTTAGGCCAATAACTGCATTTAAAAGCTGTTTTGGACCGGTCTTTGTTAACTGTCAACTTTTCGGGAATTTCTGGTTGACTTTCCTAATGGCGTTGGTCCATAGCTATAACTATAAAGTAGAGCCAGTCAAAAATCATAAAAAGCGACAATTAAAGTTATGGTAGCCAGAACTAACAATACATAATACATTACCGATTTAGGGAATCGAACATCTCTTCCTTCAATCCTCTCACTTACACATCTACATGTGCGGCTGCTGTAAAATAATTACATGCTAACATTAGTTAGTGCCATTTAGTTCAACTGGTTTAAAAATAAAGATAAGAAGTAAGAACCATTGAGTCGCTAATTCTGCAGTCGCGAAAACATGTTATCTAAAATAGTAACGCGTGAAATCATTCCAGAAATACAAAACAATGTGAATGCAGTTCACTACAAACATCAATAGACAAAGAACAACAATGTATACTTTATAATCAATGCATCTTATTTCAAACCAATGTCATAAACAACGACAAAACAAAGACTGAAAACATTCAAACTTTTCTTGTAACTGACCACCTGATCAAGTCATGAGACACCACAGAAGTTAAATAAAGAACAAGAGAAAGGTTACACCTCACTATTAAAAAACGTAAAATATTGACGGTGCTACATATGTCCCTTGACATATTGCTTTCATATTTTGCATACTTCTTTACCAATATGACCCCAATCTATAAACAAGAGCAGACAACTGTATCAAGCATTTTGTAAGAATTATGGCCCTTTTTCACTTAGAATATGCATATTATTGATAAATCTATGTTAAAGTTTGCGTACCACCTCAAATATTTTCTATGTCCTTTGACATATTGCTTTATATTTTGCATACTTCTTTACCAATATGACCCCAATCTATAAACAAGAACAGACAACTGTAACAAGCATTTTGTAAGAATTATGGCCCTTTTTCCACTTACAATATGCATATTATTGGTAAATCTATGTTAAAGTTTGCGTACCACCTCAAATATGTTCTATGTACCTTGTCATATTGCTTTTATATTTTTGCATACTTCTTTACCAACATGACCCCAATCTATAAACAAGAGCAGACAACTGTATCAAGCATTTTGTAAAAATAATAGCCCTTTTTTCACTTAGAATATGCATATTATTGATAAATCTATGTTAAAGTTTGCGTACCACCTCAAACCTTTTCTATGTCCCTTGACATATTGCTTTATGTTTTGCATAATTTTTTACCAATATGACCCCAATCTATAAACAAAAGCAGACAACTGTAACAAGCATTTGTAAGAATTATGGCCCTTTTTCCACTTACAATATGCATATTATTGTTAGATCAATGTTAAAGTTTGCGTACCACCTCAAATATTTTCTATCTTACTTGTCATATTGCTTTTATATTTTGCATACTTCTTTACCGACATGACCCCAATCTATAAACAAGAGCAGACAACTGTTACAAGCGTTTTGTAAGAATTATGTTGCCTTTTTATACTTAATAAATTGAAAATTTGGTTAAGTTTTGTGTTTAGGTCCACTTTATTCCTAAAGTATCAATGCTATTGCTTTGCAACACTTACTAACTATCATAAGGGAACTATGCAGGCAAAGTTATGTAACTCTTACAGGCATTTTGACAGAATTATGGCCCCTTTAATACTTTACAACTTCTTTAAAACATAAGCAATCAATATGTTTCAATTATGATCCTCTCCCACTTAGAATATGCCTAAATTACATTGACCTTATTGAATATGAACAATTTCCCCATGATGGCTTACGTTATACTATCAAGCACTCGAATAGTCGAGCGCGCTGTCCTCTGGCAGCTCTTGTTTTGTTCGGTCCACAACTCTTTCATTCATCAAGGGATTTTGATTTTTTTTTGGAACAAATTCCACCATAATGAGAGAACATGCCATGCGAAACACCCAAACCCATACCTGAAACCCGTTTCGGCTACCTTTTTAGGTAGCGGCTAGGTAGCCGCTACCTAGCGGCTAGTCAGCCGCTACCTTTTCATTTCTGTAAGGGTAACTCTGTGTACATTTGAAGAGTGCAATTTTAAACAAGGGAAGTATCACGATTGGGGAAGTATCTCTAAATCTAAACCGTCGTTTACACACAACTTATTTCCCTTAATATTAAATATAATAATCAATTATAATAATAATTCCAAAAAAGTAAACAAAAATGGTAAAAAAAGACTAATTATACAACAACCATATGTTACAATGAACACTGCTGACCTGGTCTTAAAACTTTCTTTTTCTAATTGTTATCGAATCGTGTATATAAATTTTATATTTAAACAATCAACGGGTTCTTATATCTTATAAATAGTATGGCTAAATCGGTCGTTCAACAATAGCACGCGTTCTTCATCAGCTTTTTTAAGAACCAATACCATGTGTAACCTTAAATGCCTAGTTTTAATAACCTTTTTCAGTGTAGGGTCAAGAAATCTTTCATGCGTTAAGACAGTGGTCAGGGCTGAGGGACGAGAAGTAACAGACCCATTTCATTTAACAATAGAAAATCAAGAAATTCTTAAAATGATTACCATATCAGCAGAATCCAATACATTATTTAAACGTGCTATACATGTTCTTAAATTCATTAGTCTCGGCTATTATCCGGTGCTTACTTCATGCATTATCCGGTGCCAGCAATCGACACAAAAATAGATGTTTTTTTCTACATACTAAATCATCACTCATCATGGCAATGATTTAACAATAATTATGATGTCGTTTTTATCAGGAAACTAGCTCCGAAATTTGAATTTCATTGTTATTATGGACCAATATCTGCATTTTACTTCCGTTTCCACAGGTTTTGTGCATAAATTGTTGAGCAATATAGGTTCCCTCTGCATAATGACGTTTTTGTATTTGAGCACGAGTATACAATTTACCGAATGAATGTCTTAGTTGTTCCGTGGAATATTGGTTTGGTGAAAATTGTTATCGTAAAAAAGAGAATATTGAAATAAAAGAACACACTTACCTCAAAACAGTCAATATATTTCTGATATGATCCGGTGCCGTTTCGGGTATTGTCCGGAAACGTTCAAAGGTTTCCGATATTGTCCGTATTGGTTAGCAGGCCGTAAAACACGTGTAATGTCTCACCGGAAAAGCGCAAATAAACGTATTTCTGACATATCTGTAACTGCCCGAAAATTAAGAGTAATTATTGATTTCGGATCATCTGGGCGTCCGAAAATCGGATTTGTAAAAAATATTTATTTTTGCTCAAAAGAGGGTGTGCGAAAACTTAGAGTGCATACCGTTCTCGGTGCTTCATAAGTGAACATGGTCTATCCGGAAGGTATATATTACATAACTGTCAAAGTTTAAAATTGCTTAAGAATCTCATATAACAATTTGCGCCATATGCCTTTAGAGTCAAGAGGTCGGTGTTATGCGCACGCTACCCATCTTGCTACCTTTAAGGAATGTCAGAATTTCATGTTAAGGGTTAAAATACAAAACCGTTTGATTTGTCAAAATACTTTTTCTCCACTTTGTAACGTGACAATGCAATTATGTCTTTATATTTATTGTGTTCACCTACATGGTTTTGTGTATCGCGAGCAAGAACCATTTGACTAACTTCCATGTCAAGGTCAAATGGATAGGTCAAAATGAAGATGTTATTGTCAAAAAAGGTCGTGTCTGCTATTTTAAAATAACGTGAAATGAATGTTCATCAATATCAGAGGGTGAGTCACACACAAGAACAATGTGGCTACCTTCAAAGTTAAGAATGAAATTCAAGGCCTATTGACAAGATACCGAAATAAATTGTCAAAGCGGTTCCATATTTTGAGATGGGGAGG
Source organism: Dreissena polymorpha (assembly GCF_020536995.1). Taxonomy (NCBI): domain Eukaryota; kingdom Metazoa; phylum Mollusca; class Bivalvia; order Myida; family Dreissenidae; genus Dreissena; species Dreissena polymorpha. The sequence goes on from NC_068363.1 coordinate 104,587,650, forward strand.
AGGGCATTGAAGAATTAACAAAATGAAGATGTTATTTACAAAAAAGACATTAAAGAATTAAAAAAAAATATTAATAGCTCAGTCGGACTACAGCATTAAAAAAACTTGTCTGTCCTATATCTTAAGAACGATAGACTTCTTTTGCATATAATAACCATACACAACAGGACAAACTGTCATGAAAACTTCAAACATTTTCATAAAAAGAATTATTTTTTGCAAGAAAAAATGGTGTTATTAACTCAGTCTTCACATTAAGATGGGCATTTAACGATAATGCATTGAATAATATACGATAATATGAAAACATATTCAACTGTTTTCTTTAAAAGTATCTTTTTTTAAAGAAGTAATTCTTTGTTTCCATGATTTTTAAAGAAAAATCTTGATTTTGTAGCTAAGTGACATGAACTTTTTTCCACAACATTTAGACAATGTAAAGTTTCGCGCAAACTGTAAGTCTTTTACATGGTTTAGTGTACACATACTGCTCGTATTTTTAGATAATAGTTTCGTGAAAAGCTCAAACAAGTTTCATGAGCTGTTTGAATATATATGAAGCGGTTCTCGCGCATAAGAACTCCATGCATATGAAGATGAAACTTTGGAAGTAACGATACAGCATTGATTGATAAGGCTGTATGTCATTTATAAAGCGGTATACGCGGGCATTAATCAGAGCAAGTGAAAGCTCCAGTTCCTACTCCGAGTTGTCGCCCTTTGTTTATTATTTGTTTGTCCTGTCTTCGTTATCTTCACTTCGTCATGTAAGTAATACTTCCATCTTAGATAATCGCATATGCAGAAGAGAACAGATGTGTATATAATATCTGTGAAAAAGGAAACAATTTTGTGCAGATGAAATGGAGCTGGTATGTAACCTACCTTACATTAATCGTCTAATATTCAGTGTAGGATACAAGATATGTATTGATTTTGCGGTATAAATTAGGCTTTTCATGAGGTGTATTATATGTAAAAGATTTCGTAAGAGCATTTAATAAAAGGACTATGGTAACCGTGCTGCTACGATTCTAAGGTCATAATTATAGACTAACTTACATCTTGTTTTATATATGCGATCCTAAAACTGCAATTTAGTAAGTACTGATTTTTCGCAGAAGCTTCTTTCATACCTACCCGTTGGTACTCACTGGTTATTAAAAAGATGTTTCACTTTTTTAATTTATTGGAAATTCATGTTTATGTAATTCGTACATAACGACATGTATGTACAAATGATGTGCATTTACTATTAAACAATCTTGTATCCGAGTGTGTTGATTTCGAACTCGATTTCAGTTCGTTATCATATTGTTGCATATAATGCAGGCTAATCAGCTGAACAGCTAATTCTAAAATGATTACTGTATGAATTTTATATGATAACATATTAACAAATTATAACAATCTAACCATTCTACACTTCAAACGCCTTCAGACGCTTTAATAAAATTGTTATAATGCATATGTTCTCTTTATAACTATGTTTGACGAAATATAGTCTACTGTTTAAACGTCTACTGTTAAAACATCAAATCTGAAATGCATTTTTCAGTCTTTAAACTGCTGTTCGATGAGACAACATTATGCATTATGCCTCGAAACATTTTTGTTTGCGTATGAAACTATACAGACTATTTGAAAGGTTTTAAGTTATAACATATGCATAGTACAGAGGAAATCCTCCAATATCACCAAACCCAATTACAGGTTTGTATAAATAAAAAGGAAACGTCTGCATGTTTACTCATGTAATTTTTGTGTACAAGGTTACGCGAGTTGTGTATCGTGTTATTTTTTTATAATTTGACCAACCACTTGTAGAAATAGTACAATATATGTACATTTCCAGAAAGAAAAGTTATTTCTACGTTGAATAAGACCGATTTCATGGTAATCGCTGCACACATGATGAAGTTATGGTTGTTCAAAGCGATGATGCACCCCGTTTTCGGGTGGTTTTGAGTTGAATGCCTTGTTATATAGATATTTGATAGTGATATATTTTTTTCAGAGAAGTTTATGTTTATTTTTGAACTGTTTTTTTTCAAAGTAAAATGATGTTTTTACTAATTAATATCATAGCCACACGCTTACCACCTGTGCTCAATGCTACGTAATCAGTATGAATTCGGTATAACATTAAAAAAGTACCATACGGCAAATTAATTATTATATAATGTAAACCTATCTGAGGTTGTTCTGCAAATAAGTTAATTTACAATCAACATTTGAATGTGTTAGCGATATTGTCAAAGCACACACAAAACAAAATGATAAGCTAACTTAACATGTTCATATTTTGAAACTTTCCGCCATTGAAAAAATAACAAAAACACAATGAATGTAGCGCATGCTATTAATTTGCGACTAAATTGGGTTTAAACAAACTTTTTTATTAAATCGAAACGATCGATAGGGACAATTATACAACCCCCATCACTAATTGTTTATTGAACTATGAAGGAATGGCTATAAAGAAATGCGATGTAAAAAAGAAATGTCCTCATTGTGTAACACCTTATGTAAACACAGATCGTGTTGAAGTTGATTACGATCTAACGAACTTTATAAATTGTAAAGAAATATCGAAACCGTCGAATATAAATTCACAATTACGTATTGATCTTATCACACTTAACCATATAAATAGATGTTATGAAGCATTTTTGCGGACATTATTCACTTGTGTGTGTAGAGCTTTAAATCAAACTTTACAACCCAAACTAGGGTATTACTTCATACTGTATGTACAATTTGGTTTTGTTTAGTTGAAACAGGTTAAAACATTAAATTGATGCATTGATAAATACCTATCAAACAAAACACAACCATTGCTCAATTTTTGCCCAGCTTTTATTTCCTGGTAAAATTAATGTTTAAATAAAGATGCAATTTTAGCTGTTGCACAGCGCGAGCTTCTATCAGAATTTCTTTTTTATAAACAACGTTAATGTCGATCTGTGCGCCGACTTATTATCCGTTTCCTCCCCAACTAGGAATCAAATTCATTTTTTTAGTTCCGGTTCCGGTTTAAATGTCAACATATACAATGAGAATGAAATATATGAAATAAAATAATCGCGAGTGATAAGAGCGAATGTGAATGATTTAAATGGATGGAATATATTAACACGGACTATTGCAAAAAAGTCAAGTAATGAAATGTTGTTTCAACGTGCTTTAAATGGTAGTTTTAACTTACAATACCCTCCGCTTTATTTTCGAGCGGGTGGGGTGCGATATTTTTCAAATCTTATAAAGATAAAGATAGCATTCACAAACTTATCACAAAACTGACAAACAAGTTTAATCCTGTATGCTTAATATGTGCAGTTAATTCGTCACGCTTGATAAGGTTTTTCTACTTGAACATTTTGAAGTCGCAACGTTCTGAATAAACCGTTAATCACTTGCACGGCCACGGGAAAAAACTGACAACATATCATAACCTCAAAACCGCCTTATAATTTAAAGGCAACACTCATCAACTGCAAGTGAAAGCAACACAGCCGATACAAGCCTCCTGGATTTACTCGTTTTCGAAACACCAAATTATATGAAACAAAATAAGCAAACCAAAAAAAGAGGGAAAAAATCGAAGACGAAACAAGACAAAACCAACTAAAAAAGTATGGCTGACTTCGTCAGAACTGCGACAGACAATACTGAATCCTCAATTGAAAAACGCCTCGATAAAATTTGTTCCAAATTGTCCAATGTGCTAACTAAAAATGAAAACTCCTAAATAAAAAAAATAATCAAAGAAACACTGGGCGAAATAAAAGAAAAATGTCTTGGAAGTGTACTAAACAAAATTTAAATCATGGAAGGCAGCGTTTTCGAACACGAAAATGAGATAGATGCATTGAAAAAACAAATCGAGATAGAGGCCCTTAAATTAAAGCAATGCGAAGCAGAGTATAGCCAAAGTTCCAGTCTCAACGATCTGGAGCAATACGGGAGAAGAAACAGCATCCGGAGTTCTGGCCTCCCAAATGACACTGACCAACAAGCATCAATGGCCGTGGCCGATGAAACTATGATAATGTTGAGTAAAAAGCATGGCCTTAAATTGGGAAGTACGGATATTGACGTTGCCCATCGTCTTGGGAAATATATACCGAATAAATGCCGACCAGTTAGTGTCAAAATTGTCAGAAAGCAAACAAAAATCGAGGTGATGAAGCGTGCCAAAGTCTTGAAAGGTACTGGCATTTTTATAAACGAGGACCTAACAAAGACAAATGCAGAAGTTTTAGCATCATTACGTCTGAAAGAACCCGAGTTTGTGGAGAAGGCTTGGTCTCGCGACGGAAAGCTATTCGCGCGATACCGAGGACAGGAGCGCAATGAGCTAGTGTCATCTGACAAATACAGACTTTGGCCGGCAAAACCATGGCCGAACAGAAACCAGGTGACACCCGGTACAACAAATGCCCGCAAAGTGTCAGATGGAAGCAACCCAAGACCGGCCAACAGATCTTAAACCTTCGAGCAGTGCCAATAACTCAGGTCCCGGATATGACTCCCTTAAGCACCCACAGAAATGTTGTCTTGCAACTTTTTCACAAACTGTTGTTTTTATAACTGTACAACATACACGCACGCGCGCACGCACGCATGCAATAAACCTGGCACGAATTACTCATATTAAAAACATTTATGTTTATTATAAAAAAGTACAGAATTGGCGTCGCTCCGGAGAGCGGCGACTTGTATATAATGCATTTTTTTTCGCTTATGGGAGGAGAAGTTATTTTACGGATCAATGTATATATTTTTATGCCCCCGGATAGATAGATCGGGGGTATATTGTTTTTGGCCTGTCTGTCTGTCATTCTGTCCCAAAACTTTAAGGTTACAGTAACGTTTTGCAATAACTTTTGAAATATTGAACATAGCAGCTTGATATTTGGCAGGCATGTGTATCTCATGGAGCTGCACATTTTGATTGGTGAAAGGTCAAGGTCAAGGTTATCCTTCAAGATCAAAGGTCGAAAATTTAAAACTTTAATATAGTAAAGTTTTGCAATAACTTTTGAAATATTTAACATAACAACTTGATATTTGGCATGCATGTGTATCTCATGAAGCTGCACAATTTGAGTGGTGAAAGGTCAAGGTCAAGGTCATCCTTCAAGGTCAAAAGTAAAAAAGCGGTGCATTAGGGGGCATTGTGTTTCTGACGAACACATCTCTTGTTGTTTTAAGAATATCTTGCATAGTGGTGATTGTTTGTGTAAATTAATGTAAATAAGTACTGCATTTGTGCCTATTACATTTATTACAACATTTATTGCTAATTATGCAAAGCTAATTGTTTTATTTAATAACTGATATACAACTGATCGTAGGGGAAAGATCACAGGGATTGGGCAAATACGCGAAACTTTCTGGTTTTGAATAAAAACAAAACATAATCAAAATATATTTATTTTGTGTTTTTTCTAAGTTGCTTATTTAGTGGAGAATCAATGTAGTACGATATTTGACGACCTATCGCGCAAGCAAGTTTATTGGAAGACGTAGTGGAACGAAAACGTACAATGTATTAGTTTATTAATAGACGTATAATAACGATCGCTATACACAACTTCACCAAATAGCAATACATAAATGATGTCAGCCGGAAAAGCTCAGTTGGGAGAGCGTTAGACTGAAGTTGTTTACGCAACAATCATCTAAAGGCCCCGGTTCAATCCCGGGTTTCGGCACGAACGGAACAGTTCGGCGGCTGACATTTTTTTCAGTCAGGTTAAAAAATATAATAAAGCTTTATTTTATGTAGACATTTAAAAATCCATTTTACTACAATTAGACATTTTTATTAAAATTAACGGATGCCGCGTGGTGACAACGTTAATCAAAATTTCTTACATCACTTAAATATCTTATAAAAAACGTGTTTCTATATGAACAAATAAATGCAAACAACACATTTATTATCCTTGTATTTTAATGGTTGTCTATCATATGCCCTAAGTACTTTCCCTACCACATATAGAGCGCGAAGCAACAATGAGTTGCGATAAAGGAAGCAGCCGCTTATCAAGGAGGAGCTGTGTCCCAGCAACCCGTTTCTTTAGAGTCAAGCACTCCTCGGTATTTTTTTTTTTAAGAACCACATATAGAGCGCGAAGCGCGACACGTATTACTACCCAGCTGGTATGGGCCCTTCAGCATTGTCCGACCATTACGTTCATAGTTATCTTCCTTAGAATTTGAGAAATTTTGAAATCGTTGTTCGAAGTCCAAAATTTTCATCCGATTTTTCCCAAACTTGCACAGTTTTTTTTATCAATGAGAACCCAACCCAAACTCTATATGAGCAATATCGGACCATAAGTCCAGAATTTTGTCTCTATGATTTTAAAAACAAAAGTGAAAAACTGCTTGGTTAGGTGATTATGTCAACATTTTTCATCAGATTCTTTCAAAACTTACAGTGTATTCATATCAATGAGCATTTTTACCTCATTTAAAATGAGAAACATCGGGACAGTAAGTCCAGAATTTTGGCTATTAAATTTGACAAAATAAACAATTTCCACTTGTTTAAAAGATTTCACAACTTTCGTCTGAATCTTTCCAAACATGTTAAGTGTTTTATATCAGTATTACTGAAACCTATTGAAAATGATGAATATCGGAGCAATAAATCTAATTTGATCTTTTACTGAATTTCAAAGTATTGTGAAATGCAGCTTCTTTATACAATTTACAGTTTCCATTCCTTTTTGTTTCAAACTTTAACAGTGTTTTCATGTCAATGAGTACTCAACCCCTGTCGTACATGAGCAACGTAAGAATAAGTTCAGAATCATCTCCCATTGAAGTTGAGAAAAATATGAAATTACGCTTACAAGATGGAGCAGATTTTTTAAAACCTACACAGTTCTGTTCATTAACGAAAACTGCACACGGATGCCAGTAAAAAAAAGGAAACCAATATAAATAAAATGAACTATGAAATATTTGGGGGTTACAACACAAAGTCATAGATAATGGTTATTTGGGGGTTATAACACAACATCATAATAATGGTTATTTGCGGGTTATAACACAAAATTATAGATAATAGTTATACCAGTATCTTTTTCTATTTTGTTTAAAATAATCGGCCAATATATTAATATTTACAGTAGAAAAAAAACGTTCCATGTAACTTCATTGAGTGCCTTTTACACTGAAATTCCAGACGCCCTTTGTTATCTAATGATATAACATTTTATATTTGCCAATGTAGCTGTTCATGATTATTTATCGTTGATCCTTGACATTTTACACGTGCATTATTATAACTCCACCCATTTGTACACTGTTTTTATGCCATCGATATATATTTCAATATATAACGGATATGGCTCCTTTTTGCACCCGTTGTCCTGCAACCATTTTTTTTGTAACTGTACAACACACACGCGTACGCACGCACGCACGCACGCATACACGCATGCAATGAACCTGGCACGCATCCACCGACACATCATTATATGAAAACATCACATGCACACATCACATACTTTACAACCACCGATTATCATAAAAACACATCCATTTATAAAAATATTTAAATATGTTTATTAAACATATGTACATAATTATCTAATGATGTAACAGTATATATTTGTCAATGTAGCTCCAGTGTACGGAAGTACGTTGTTTTCATGTCTCCATTGGAGGCCAGTCGTTTATTGTCCTTTATCCCAACCTTTGTTATTATTTCTTTTTACTTTTTCATTTTTATGGTATATTCATCTTTTTGTATCTCTATTTTTTGTTTCACTTTTTTGTTTGTATGTATGGACATCTTATGTCTTATAATAGAAACCAACTGGACATGTTTTAAAATAGAAACCAACTGGACACACAAATTATCATTTACATTTACATCACCCTCTACCTCATTAAATGATTAAATTATGTACTTTGAATATAAAAGGGCTTAACAATGAAGACAAACGCATAAACATCTTCAAATGGTTAGACGAAAAAAAGTATATGCATATTACAAGAAAGTCACTTGACACATACTTTAACACAAACTTTAAAAGATGAATAAGACGGAGACATCTATATCAGTGGACAATATACAAATAAACAATAAAAATAATATAGGGATCACAGTCAAAAACTTTAACGAAATAATTATTGGCAGACAAGCAAGTTTAGATATCAAAATACACGAAACACAATTAACATTAATCAACGTATACGGCCCTAACACAGATGATTCCACTTTTTACAAAACATTACAATCCTTTTCAAGATAAGTATTGATGCAAAGCGTCGGGAATACAATACTAAATACGAAATGAAAACAATAATAACAAACTCAAATACTAGAAGAACAACGTTTATATTTCGAAACCCTCTACAGACGAAAACATGTTGAAAATAACAACCTTTTTAAAAACACACATCAGGCTTTAAATCAAGAGGAACATGAGCTGTCACCATAGGATGACTTATGCCCCCTATAAACGCTTGATAGAAGTTAAGAGCATTTTTCGAAACCTAAACGCAGATTTCAAAACCTAAACGCGGACCCTTAGTTCAACGTCAAGGTCACAGGGGTCAAACTTTTTGTGCGTATGGAAAGGCATTGTCCAAATACACATACATACCAAATATAAAGTGTTATATCTAAAGGGACATAGAAGTTATGAGCATTTTTCGAAACCTAAACGCAGATTTTAAAACCTAAACGCGGAACCTAAGTTCAACGTCAAGGTCACAGGGGTCAAAATGTTGTGCGTATGGAAAGGACTTGTCCATATACACATGCATACCAAAATATGAAGGTTACATCTCAAGGAACATAGAAGTTATGAGCATTTTTCGAAACCTAAACGCAAAGTGAAAGACGGACAGACAGACGAACAGACGGACGGACAGTCCGATCACTATATGCCCTCCTACCGGGGGCATAAAAACTACTGTGCGACGGTTTACTTAATGAATATGAATGTGGATAAGCACTTACAGAAATGCACAATAACAAAAGTCCAGGATCTGATGGCATCACAATAGAATTTTATAAAATATTCTGGAATGATATTAAGACACATTTAATTAATTCACTTAACTATTCATTTAACAACGAAAACTTAACTACGCTACAAAAACAAGGTATTCTATCACTCATTTCAAACCTGGAAAAAACTTAGAATCCTTATCAAACTGGCGCCCGATTAGTTTACTGAACAATGATGATAAAATTGATACTATAAGTATATCAAACAGAATAAAAAAAATATTACCATCAATCATTTAAAGATCTCAATCTGGTTTCATTAAAGGACGTTACATTGGTAAAAACGTACGTCTGATACATGACTGTATAAATTATTTCAACGAACCAAACAATTATGGCCTCATTTTCTTTGCAGGCTTCGAAAAGGCTTTCGATTCACTAGACCATTCGTTTATGTTCTTTTGCTTAGAAAATGTGAATTTCGGTGAAAGTTTTATTAAATGGCTTAAACTATTTTATACCGATATAAACAGCATAATTATTAACAATGGCTTTTTCTCAAACAGTTTTAACATCGAACGAGGGTTAAGCCAAGGATGTCCTCTTTCATCCTCGTTATTTATTATATGCATCGAGTATATATCACACTATACCCAATCAAATAAACATATAAAAGGAATATCGCTGGAACCTGGCGAGGAAATTAAACAGTCCTTATTTGCTGACGATGCAACTTATTTTTTAAATGACAGTAGTGAATCATTCAATAATCTTATAGAATCGTTAACCCTATTTGGAATGGCATCGGGTCTTAAACTAAACAAAAGTAAATGCACTGTGCTACGAGCAGGTAAATTTAAACAAAGTAATATTCATCTTAAAAAAGAAATGAAATTCAACTGGACATCAGATGAAGCAACAACGTTAGGAATAACCTTTACAAACAATGAAAATGAAACAATTCTAAAAACATATTGCCTAAACTACAAACATTTAAAAATTGTTTAAAATCATGGCAGCATCGTAAACTTACACTTATTGGAAAAAACACCGTGATGAAAACGTTTGCACTCCCTAAATTAATTTATATACTAACAGTTCTCCCAAACCCACCAAATGATATTATTGAAGATATAAAATCAGAAATATTTAATTTCATATGGGACTGTTAACCTGATAAAATTAAGCGAACTCAATTAATTCAATCGGTAGAATATGGAGGTATCAGACTAACGGGCATAGAATCATTCCTAAATGCAATCAAATGCAGTTGGGTTAAACGATATTTAGAAAATACTAATACGAATAAATGGAAATTATTATACCGGAAAATTCTAAAAACATATGGTGACTCCTTACGTTTTGAATGTAATATCGACAGTAATATCTTAGATGAAATTTCAACCAAAAACATATTTCTATCGAATGTTCTATCGGCATGATGTAAAGTTACTCATTATTAAGAAACCAAAATAAACAGTAAAATCATTTTATGGAACAAAAAAGACATAACCACTAACAATAAAAAGTTTTTTTATGAACATTGGTTTGAACGGAGCATAACATATGTAGATCAATTGTACGACTACATAATAAACGACTTCCATTCTTTTGATAACTTATGCTACATATTCGGAATACCTACAAGTAATTTATTGATGTACTAAACATTGATCAAAAGTATACCCATACATATGAAAACGGTTACCAATACAAATAACACACCATGTACTCAAAAAACATTTGTAGAAAACATAATTGCAAAACAAAACAAACAAAATATTTTACACACTTCAAATTAAAAACCCTACTGAAATCTCGAAAGCTCAAATTAAATGGCAAAACCATCTCAGAGAAAAAGAATTTAATTGGAAATAAATATTTGTCATGCCATATAAATCAACTACTGATAGCACACTGAGAAAATTTTAATATAAATACATCCAGATAATCATAGCTACAAATAAATATCTTTTTAAGTGCAACCTATCCAACTCAAATCTATGTGATATGTGTAGTGAACATATTGAAACAATAGAATACCTTTTTTGGGAGTGTAAACACATTCAATCTCTATGGAATCAATTGACAACCTTTCTAGAGAAACAACAATTTAATGTTAAACTATCTCTTTATGACATCAGTTTAGAGGTAAATACTTTCAAAATACAAGAAGTTAATAACGCTGTGAATTTTATAATTATTTTAATGAAATATTTTATATTCAGCATGAAATACAGAAAACAAATACCCAGAGACTGCGATAAAGGTGCGCAGTGCGTTCTTTCCCCATTTAAACGAAAAAATGCGCATCATTTCTGTAATTCGATGCGCACCATTACGCAATGCAATCCCCGTTGCATAAATCTTATAATAATATAAGATAAACTACTCTTACACAAATTATTTTTTCGCTCTTAATCGACTTATGAGATCGTTCATGAAAAAAACGAGGTAGATCGATCCCAGCGTCGTCGCGGTAATGCTTTTTACAGTTGTTGTTGTCATGAGAACTTGTTGATTTACAACGCAAAACGTCTTATTTGAACTGACGCAAATTAATTAAATCATATTTTTCAACTTCGCTTTTGCTTTATTTTGATAATTAAATCCAAAGTTTAATGTTAGCAAGTTTTTTTTACTGGAATTGTAAACAACGAGTCAGTTAAATTTGCGCTCTTGTGTGAATTTACAGTTTGACGTCATCAAAGATAAGCCGCTTCCTGTCTGAAGCAATAAAGCGACAAATTTCCCGTCGACAAAATTGGCTTTCTTTGTCTAGCAATCAACATGCCAAACGAATCGTGAATTTGTTCCTCAATGCATAGCTCCGCCTTCAAATCTTTTGCAGAGAACGGAGGTGGCGTTTAACGGTTAATTGAGCAGGTTTTTTTATACGGTGGCATAGAGGTGACATTCACTCCTCTTTTTTTCTTTCTCGTGGCCACGAGTTAGCTAAGTCGGGATCTCCAGATCTCGAAACAGAAAAAAACACTCCTCTTTTTTCTATCTCGTGGCCACGAGTTAGCTAAGTCGGGATCTCGAGATCTCGAAACAGGAAAAAGCACTCCTCTTTTTTCTATCTTGTGGCCACGAGTTAGCTAAGTCGGGATCTCGAGATCTCGAAATAGAAAAAAGCACTCCTCTTTTTTCTTTGAAAGAGGAGAGAATTTTCGTTATCTCGAGATCCCGAGTTAGTCAGATTTTACGTAACATGTGAAAATATTCTGTACGCATATATATAGCTGGTCAAAGCAGGCAAGGCTCTGATATAACATAACATACTACTATTAGTACTACTATTACTACTACTACTACTGCTGCTGCTGTTGTTGTTGTTGCTGCTGTTACTTCTACTACTACTACTACTACTACTACAACTACTATTACTTCGACTACTACTGTACATAACGACGCCCATGCGAAGACGAGAAATGTGATTGAAAGAGCAATCGGTGTATTGAAGCGGAGGTTTCATGTTCTTCATGGAGAGGTATTCATTAAGTAGTAATTCGTCAATAAGCACCATATTATTTATGTTTATCATTAAATATCTAAAATATATGCACTATATTAACTTATTTTAATTTCAAAATGTCAAATTTTGTTTTCTAAACATTTAGGTACAAATGAAGCCAGCCAAAGTATCAAAAATAATTGTGGCATGTGTAGTGTTGCACAATCTGGCAAAGGCATAGGGTGAGAGGGAGGCATTTCCAGAGGAGGAAGACCCTCAACTTTCACCACTTGTAAAGCTTGATGGTAACCATGACGGGCAGGCTATCAGGGATGCAATAACTGCAAACTATTTCAAGTTTGAAAATAATTAATTCAATGCAAAGAATACATTAACAAAAGATTATGACTATTTGCAATAAATTTAATTGCTTAAGAATGAAAATTAGCATTACATTAATAAGCATTGCACAATAATTATAATATTTTAATATATGATAATCAAAAAGGGTGTTTTATCTCTTGCTTTAATAACAATAAAAATAACATTAAAATAATTAGCAATGAACAATAATTATAACAATACTATTGCATATTGATAAAAATGTATAACAAAACTGATAAATAATATTAATAACTATAATGAATTACAATAAAAATCAACAATACATAACACTATTAATTTTGCAGATGAAAAAATGAAGATCGCTGGATATAAAAGTTCTTCACAGTTTGTCTTTTGCAAGCCCCATCAGGTGTGTTGCTTGCTCAAAGAAAACTTTTTGCGCCTTCATCACCAACAACTGTTCTTTCTGGACTTCAATGGCACCAGCATATGACATTTGAAGCTCCTTCAGGGTCTGCTCTTTTCTGATTGATTGGAAAGACCATTATAGATTTTTTTATTAAATATATAAAAAATAACATTATTATTTCAAAATCTTATTTCTTGTCATTGTTCAGTGTTTTTTTGAAAATAAAACTAAATTGTGACATACATCTGCAGTGTTTATGTGTGGTTTTTTTTAAATCAAATTAAGGTTAAATTTTTTTAACAATTTAAATTTGATTTAAAGGGGCCTTTTCACAGATTTTGTCATGTATTGAAGTTTGTCATGAAATTAATGCTTTATATCAAGAAATGTAAACATTAAATCTTCAAAGTTGATGGTCTCAGTACCTTTTACCACTGCCTGGATTATTGCTTGGTTTCGTCATGCCGCCATCTGTGTTGTCCTTTATAGGAATACATGTACCCCTAATGGAGCCTTACGTGCATAGTCAAACTTATGTCGGAGTCGTGGTGATGTCATACACATGAGCACGTAACAATTTATTAACAAACGCATAATTTCTCTAAATATAAGTTAAGTTGCAAGAAAATATGGTAACAATACGATTATTTTGATCAATCAAGGTATTTGCGTACATGGTATTATTTCTTAAGTGCCATTTGACCTACGAAAACATGAACTGTTCCAAAAACTACACAATCTAAAAATACTATGCATAGAAGCGTGTAATTCTTTTATCAGTGACAGACACAATGTGGCACGGAATGAGTTTTGTTTCTTGACAAGGAAATTTAAATAAATGGAGTTAATTACCATCAAATTCAAGCAGGTCAACAAATCATTAATATATTGAATAAAAGGTAAGAATAGTTTGGCACATGTATATTATTGGCTGGCATAGAAAAAGTACGCACTGGACATTGTAAGTTCTTTCAGTAGTTTATGATTTTAGGTGTTCAATATTTTGTGTTATATTAATAAATAAGTAACAACTGCAGTGGAGATTTAATAATCAATATGTTTTAAAAATAATTTAGAACACTGGTTTTGACATACCGATGGTGGTTTCCGAAGCAGAGGCTCCCGGAATGCCCCTGAACGATGGCGTTTCCTTCATAGTATCTATGATGGACATTGTTACAGTGTCGGGGGCCTTCATAGGTTGTCCACACCCCGTCTTCAGGGCTTTTTTTCTCTCCAGTGTAACACTCTCTCTCGCCTTGCCCACCATTTCCCGGTATTTTTCTAAATAAATAACGCGAAATAAGATAACTGTTAATTTAATGCTATTCTTTTCAATTTTATGTTTGGAACTTATTTTCTTATTTATCGATGCAACACAATACAGTTAGTCACATGCGCAAGGAAACTTGTCAGCTATTTACGCAAAAGGCAAATTCTGAAAATGATCGAATAACATAAAAGCTTTTTTTTAAATATACATACTCTCTATACAATAGTCTCTATAAATAGTATACGCATTTTTGTCTCATACGGCGCTATGATTGTATGCGCATGGACTTTTGCGTATGGAATACTAGCAATCAAATATCTAATGTATCAGTTACGTATACATAGATAAATATATTTAAGTATCACACATTAACGAATGACCGATAATATATATGTTGGCATTCGCATACCTTTCACTTCATCAATCGTGCGACATACACGACAGCAGGCATTAACTTTTTGCGTGATATCTCCCCACGCATCGTCCTGCATTTTTTTGTGACAGGGATTGAGCCACTTGAAAGCTTTTTCGATAAAACGTTACCGAATTTCAAAACCCCCTTCACGGATGATTGCCATTTCCTCGTGCGAAAAAAATGACCGATCTTTTTTCGTATCGTTTCGGCCATTGTAAAACTGTTGTCGTCTGAAATGACACTTTTTGCGAAACCGTCTTTACCGGAACCAGATAACATGTGCATTGTGGGTTATTTTTGTTTGGATAACTTTAACCAATTCGGATAAAGATATCCAATGCGACTTGCACTTTGCTACAATAGGATAACTACATTGGATAACATATCCAAAAATGGATAAATTCAACCAAAGGTTATCTTTTGGATTGGCTAAAGTTATCCATATTTATACATTTGGCTGCTGGTCTTGATTACGTTTTAAACGAGTTTCTTAAACACGGTGTTAGAAATGAACACTTTCTGAGGGTATTATATTTACTTTTTAATAAAATGTTTGATAAAGGTTATTTTCCAGAAACTTGTTCCACTGCATAAGAAGGGGGATTTAGACGACCCGAGCAATTATAGAGGAATATTACTATAAAGTACTAAAGGAAAAGTATTTAGTACAAAAATTAATAGTCGATTGAACTTATGGGGGGGAAAATATAATGTATATATAGAAGCTCAAGCCGGATACCGAAAAGGTATGGGTACGATTGACAGGCATTTGACTTTATCGTTAGAGATATCATATTGTATAAACTAATAAAATTAGGGGTACGTGGTAAAATTTTGAATCTAGTAAGATCAATGTACAATGTTGTTAAATCAAAAATCAAATATAAGAATGAAATCAGTAATGATTCGTTTACATGCTATCTGGGAGTGAGACATTGTGAATCGTTATCGCCATTTTTGTTTCCGATGTATTTAAATGATATTGAGGAACATTTTATGCTTAATAAGTTTGAAGGGGTTAATCTTGGTATGTTAAAATTGTTTTGTTGTTATATGCTGATGATATTGTAATATTTGCAGAATCGGAAGCTGGACGACAAAATGGATTAGATTTATTAGAGCAGTATTGTACTAAATGGAAGCTATGTGTTAATGTGCACAAAACAAAAATACTGATTTTTAAAAAAGGCGGACAGAATAGACGACATTTTAATTTTTATAACAAAGGCAATATTGTAGAAATAGTGAATAGTTTTAGCTACCTAGGCATAGTATTTACCACTGGGGCTTCTTTTTCACTAACATATGAAGCACTCTCAGGACAGGCTCTTAAAGCAATATACAAGCTGAAAGCAGATTTAGTTAAATACCCAGATATATCAGTTCATCATATACTTGAGCTTTTTAATAAACTTATTGGGCCTATTCTAAGCTATGGCTATGAAGTATAGGGGTTAAATAATAGTGTTCAGATCGAAAGAATTCATATACGATACCGTAAACAAGTGTTAGGTGTGAGGTTGCAAACACAAAATAATTTCGTTTATGGGGAACTTGGACGTGTGCCCTTAATAAATAAACGTATCATTTGTGTTTTAAAGTACTGGTTTGAAATATTACAATCTGATAATGTCAAGTACATTAACATCGTTTATGATATGTTTTTACATGATCATGAAATATATCCAGAAAAAAAACTTGGGTTAAATCTCCTAAAGAATTATTTGACAGATTAGGATTTAGTGAAGTATTTTTTTTCAAGGTATAGGAGATATTAGAATATTTTTCATAAAAAACGAATGTCTGATATGCTTTTGCAAACCTGGTCAAGTGAAAGACACGACCAGAGGTAGAAGTTATAGCCTTTACAGTAGCTTTAAGTTCCAATCATATTTAAATGTAGTAAATATTTCACAATTTAGAATTGCGTTTACTCGTTTAAGAGTGCCCACAGACTTGAAGTGGAAGCAGGGAGATGACACAAGCCTGAAAAAATACCGTATCAAAACAGAAAATGCAAACACTGTAACGTTCTTGAGGACGAATTTCATTTTTTATTGAAATGTCCAATGTTTATGTCTTTACGTAAGAAGTATGTAAATAAACATTACTGGAAGAACACAAACATGATAAAGTTTATTGACCTTTAACAGACTGACAATGAAAAAAGTATACGAAATCTATCTATTTATGTTTTTAAAGCTTTTAAATTGAGAGCTGACTTATGTTATCAATAGTTTTTCTCCATGTACCAACATTTATTTATCTATTTAATATTAAGATAAAAAACACATTTATTTATCTGGTAAATATTATTATACAAAAAACTATAAAGTGTATACAAATTGTTTGTATTTAGACTTTCTCTGTGCGTCATTGACCATATTTATATACCTTGTTGTAATATGTGTGTACGCAAGGGCTTAAAGCCTAATGTATGTTGAAATAAACTCTATAACCTCTATATGTTTATAAAGGTCGATACTTCTGACAGCAATGAATGTTAAGTTTCTTCAACAAACTGTTAACAATTTTTTTGTGTTTGCTAAAACGGGCTATAATTATTTTTATTGGAAAATATTAATTTAAAAAAGGAAGGTTCGCACGCGTCCGCGCGCACGCGGATGTGTGTTTGTTTGTTCATGCGTACGTGCCTGTGTGTGGCTTTCCAAATCAGGCATATTGACCATCAAAAAACGAAACAAAAAACTGATTATGTACAGCTTTAAACCAAACAACTTAACAATACACATACCTCATGTTGATTGTTTCGATGTAATAACAGTAACTTAAATATCTTTAAAAAGCATTTCACCTGAAACGATGCCTAACACTTACAAATAGGCTTTGTACAAATGGAAATTAAGTGAAACCAAAAATCTGCCTTTTATAGAGCGATGGCTAACAATATTTGTCAAGAAAGGCGGGTAGTTTTTATTGCTTATTTATTGACTTTAGAAAGGCATTTGATAAAAACAAAACCACAGTATAATGTTTCAATCACTTCAAAGGAAGTGAATGAAGGTAAATTCATTAACGTACTACCGCGGTAAAAACTATGTACAGCTCACTCTATTCCTGTGTAACAATACATTATACAGTCATCACTTATTCTGCTGCGCTATATGTAAACAACTTTTAAATAAATAATATTAGAATTATTTCGATGTAATATTATACCCGTAAAAGGAACAAGACCAACTCTACTGCTCTATTTATAGATGAAGTATCAGTAATGCTACATCGTTCTGGAATTTTTGTTTCAAATAAAATACTTGAAATTGTATGCCTCGAGTGTGCGGACGGTATTATTACCTTTGCGGAAACGGCCTTTAAACGTTGACAATAGTTCAACGCAGTTGATCAATTTTGCATTATTACAGGACTGGGGATTAACATAGAAAAATACTGAAATAACTGTTTTTAGAAAAGGCTGACTTGTAGGAAATTACGAGCGCTGGATATATCGTGGTACAAAAAATAAATATCACTTCCGCTTATTAATATATGGAATTATTGTTCACACCCAATTTATCATCGATAGCTTTTTAAAGCCAATATTGTGTTACGGCTCTCGTATATTGGGCTATCAATATATAAATACAATTGAAACTGTCCAAATATTTTTTTTGTAAACGCCATTTGAATGTTAGGAAAAATACAAATACCTGTATTGCCCTTGGTGAATGTGGCCTACTGCCTTTATCGGTGTGTAATTTGTAAA
Organism: Dreissena polymorpha; assembly: GCF_020536995.1. Classification (NCBI taxonomy): domain Eukaryota; kingdom Metazoa; phylum Mollusca; class Bivalvia; order Myida; family Dreissenidae; genus Dreissena; species Dreissena polymorpha. Next base: position 104,606,256 of record NC_068363.1, read on the forward strand.
TTCCATTAAATATTGTTGTAAGCTGCTAATTATGTCTAATAAAAGATTTCTTAAACAATGCTATACGATGTTAAAATCAATAGATAAAGCTGAGCGTAATTGCTGGGCAACGAATGTAAAATCTTTAAATTTTATATATGGTTTGGGTTTCGTCAGCGCATAATTGATTGCGTCACCCAGAATTGGCAAACATGTTTTCTAGTTTTTACGACCCCGATATATTGTTCTGAATTACATTGTATTTGAACTACACGATGTGGAAAGTATAGTTTACCATTGCTGTTTATTATTATCAAATAATCATGGTTTTATAATATTGTAGCTATAAGGTTGTTCAGATTTTGTGTACGGGGTTATGTTCAGTCCAGATATTAAACTTAGTTGCTCGACTGTTTTTAATTTTTATTGCACCATTATTTAAGTTAAATGTTATGTTTTGATCTTATCGTTATGTAGTTATGTATACATTACTTTTTACAGACTATTATTGGTTGATAAAATTTATTTAAACCAATATCTGATCATGCTTAGCATTATACTAACTTATAACGTGTATCTTCTTCATTCGACATATGATGCAGATAATTGTGTTGATGTATTTCCATATAGTATGTTCTTTAAAATTTCGTCTGAATAATTTCTTACTCTTTTCCAAAAATATAGCCCCATGTTTAGGAAGATTGGGGAAAGTACTGTTGTTTCAAGTTTTTCAAATGTATTCATTCTTTTTTGGGGAATTAAGAATGTTTATTACAGGGAAAAGATGGTAAAATGCTTTTTTTTCCGGAATCGACTGAACTATTTTATAACAGTTTCTAAAAGTAACAACTTTATTTGAACGATGATCCTATTTTTTAGTATTTCTCAGTACATATACAAGTTGTATAAGAAGTTTTTCATTACTTAAAAATATACTACGGGTTTTGATTACAGAAGTTTTCTATATCATTCAGCATGGACTGTAGGTGTTATTGAAAAATGTCATGACAATCGGCATATGATAATGATAATCATATATTAATAATGTACTTAAAACGGACAAAACTTGGATGAACAAAACAAACGGTCAGAAGAAGTTGTACCAGAAATTAGAGTTTGATACATATATACGCCTATTTGTACAGTGAAAATCTATTGTTTATATTGGTTTTGGGTTGATGAAATACAATGTTGACATTAAAACGTATATGCGATTTTTTACATTTTTAAAGCTGAAACCAATACAAACATATGAACGAAGAATGCTTAAAAGCATATACAATACATCTCATTATTACTTCTGTAACGTAATTCATTTCGAAGTCGTTGGTAATTTCATCGCACTTTAATCAATTTCTCTAAAAATTAATTAAATGTTCGTTTTTAAGTATGATTTTAAATATATAAGTCCAGCCTAAATGTTTTCAACAAATTACCCAAATCTGAACCGCCCTGAATAAATGAAATATGCTTACTTTAATACTGTAGAGCTATAATAATGTAGATAGTTAGACACGATCATCTGTCAGTTAATAAATTAAACGAGTAATTGACAATCAACTTAACCTGAAATAATAACGTTCTGTACAGGTTATTAAGACAGGTTGATCAATAATGTTCACTGGACGTAAGGTACCCATACGAGATATGGACCAGTACCGATTTTAACCCCGGTCTGCTGGGTTTAATGAACTAACGAATTTATAAAAGGACAGTGTAATAGATAAGCATCAAATGTATATGTGAATTATACTTATATTCTTTATGTTATAAAACAGTATACTAGTATTATTAATTTTTGTACTAATAATTTAAATGATAAAATATTAGTCCTTAATGAAACGTAACATTGACGATAAAGTTAAAGATACATTTTGTGACAACGTCTCACTGCGAAAAAGGTAAACATAATTTAAGGATATTTATAATGTAAATATAAGCTAGAATGTAAGATACTCCGCACATATTTAAACTGATTTAAAACCTAGATCTTTCAACTCTTAAAAATATTTCTGAAAATCCATAAATGGAACATAAATTGGCTTTCTTTGTAAATACTAACAATACAATTCAACACCGAACCATTACCCACAGTGAAGTACCGAGTTCTTTATCCAGCTTCACTAAGTCCTAGTATATTATTCTTAACAAATACAAATACAAATACATAGCATTTATATAGCGCAAAAATGATTTACATATTCTATTGCGCTTCACAAGATTACATATTCAGCATTAAAACCAAAACGTATTAACGATATACATTTATGTTCGAGAATGTTAAAACAATCAACAAACAATTACTATTTTGGTAAGTAAAAATGCAGATTTCATATTAATCCTACAAGTACACTCATTGTTTGTAAAATTGTCCAAAGAGATGTGTTTTCAGCCTTGATCTAAAACTGGCTTCAGATTGACAAGCTTTAAGATACTCAGGTAGATTGTTCCACCATTTTGGACCGACGACGGCAAGAGATCTGTCAGCAAGTTTTGTTCGTCTTCTAGGGATGTTGAATTTTGTATCATTGTTTGACCTTAATTTGTATTGTCCTCGAGCAGGTACAAACAATTCTCTTATGTAAACTGGAGCTTTGCCATTGATTACTCGAAATACTACAACTAAAACTTTAAACATCACCCTGGCCTCTACAGGGAGCCAGTGTAACTTTTTTAGGAGACCAGTGATAGGTTCTTCAAAAGATGCGTTCAGGACTACTCTTGCGGCATGATTTTGTACTTGCTGTAGCTTCTTGATTTGGTAAGCGGGAATTTCCGTAAAAAGACCATTGCAAAAGCCAATATGCGAATGAACTAATCCATGTGCTAATGATGCAGTAGACTCTTTTGTAAGATGTTTTCGTATAGCTTTGATATTGCGTAGTTGTGCATGTGCGATCTGACACTTCTTCTGGATGTGTTTGTCAAATTTAAGTGTGTTGGTCATGATTACACCAAGATCTCTAACATGATTGACAAATTTCACTTCGCAACCACCGACAACCGCGTTGAAGTTCTCAATTTCGCCAACTGTTGCCTGGTTCCATATACAATAATTTCAGTTTTTGATTCATTTATTTTTAGTTTGAAGGTTTACATCCACTTAATTACGTCATCCAGGCAACTATTACGTTGCTGAAAAACAGTCGACTCAATGTCGGAATTTCCTGTTTGAATTTTGAAAGCTAGCTTATAGTCATCCGCATATCCATAAAGATCAGCTGGGTATTTTCGAACCACTCTGTTAAGAGCCGATATATATAAGGTAAATATAACCGGCCCGGCACAGTGAGGAACACCGAAAAGTAATTGCTCAGTTTCAGATGTTGACTGTTCGACTAATACTTTCATTATTCTGTTGGTGAGATAGGAGTTTATCCATTTTAAGGGAATGTCATAAATACCAAACTCGTCTTGAAGAATACGAATAAGTATTGGGATGTCAATGGTGTCGAATGCTGCACTCAAGTCAAGCATGACCACGACGGTGACTTTACCTTCATCAATATTTTCTAGAAGGTCATTATACATCCTGAGCATTGCCGCTTCGACTGCGTGATGTTTTCTATAGGCACTTTGGTAAGGTGGAAGGAGATTATTAGCCTCAATGTGATCATTTATTTGGTTTAATGCAGCTTTTTCAAGAATTTTGGAAAGAAATGTCAAATTTGAAACCGGACGATAGTTCGGTAATTCCAAAGGGAGACCTTTCTTCTTCAACAATGGTTTAATCACAGCGCTTTTCCATGTGTCAGGGAATACACCAGATAGCAACGATCTATTTACTATTTCTGTCAATACAGGTGTCAATTCTGAAAGATGTTCTTTTAGTCTCACAGTCGGGATTGCATCAAGTTCACATGTTGTAGGTTTGGATGCATTTACAAGTTTAAGAATATCTCTCTGGGAGAGTGGTTTAAAAACAGTAAGTGGATTTCTGATCACATGTGGGCATGAGCAGAACAAATTACTGTTGCATGTTGTTTCAATTGGCAAATTGTCAAGTTCATTTCTTATTTTAATAATCTTATCCGAAAAGTATCGAATGAAGTCATTAGCTAAGGATACTGCACTTGTATGTAATGGGAGTGGGTTTTCCTTCGATCTACCCAGTAAATCTGATGTTATAGCGTATAACTTCCTTGTATTCCCTTCTGCGTCGCCAATTGTTTCTTTGTAGTATTCATCCTTGACTCTGGAAAGTTCCGCACTATTAATGTTTGCCACACCTTTGTAGACTTTTCTAGACAGGTCAGATTTGTTACGCATACAGATTTTTTCTATTGATCGTTTATACTGCTTCAGCTGTTTAAGATACCCAGAATACAACGGTACACTTGGCCTACATAGAATGGTTCTTTCTTTCAGAGGTTCATGCTTCTGAACAATTTCTGTAATGTGTATGGTGAATTCACACACAAGGGCATTAACATCAGATGATCTTTTAACAATTGTGTTTAATTCTTGCAAATTTGCTTGTTAGATGTCTCTTGACACAGATTTCCAATTGCGTGATTTAATTTCTTTTCTGGTTAGGGGAGGACGACATTGTTCAATATTGCAGCTGACAAAGCAATGATCAGATATGAAAAAGTCTGATACCGGATTTGAGACTTTGACATGTTTGTCTTCAATTTTTGTGATGATCAAATCAAGAATATGGCCCCCAGAATCAGTAGGTGCATTGACATGTTGAACAAGTCCAAAAGATTTCAAACAATGCATAAATTGTTGATATTTGTTCGAGAAATTCCGTGAATTCTGTTATGAACATAGCCTGCGTCACAGGATGTCTCTCTGAGTATGGTGGTCTATATATTCCAACAATGTAGCGTATGAATGAATTACTACATACTTTCCATTCAGCACATTCAAAGGATGTAAATTGTTTTGCAAAACATTTTGAAACTTTCAGATTGCTTCTGTATAGAAGAGCCAATCCTCCCCCTTTTTGGTCTGGCCTCGGGACATCATCGAAACAGTACCCATCTTGAGATAGTTCTCCCCGGACTACATCATCAGCCTCGGGCTGTAACCAAGTTTCAGTGATTACACAGAGATCAATACTTTCTTCATAGATGTGTTGGAGAACATCAGCAGTTTTTCCCCGCAGAGATCTGTTGTTCACTGTAAAAAGTTTCAATTGTTTTATTCTATGAGCATTTATCAAAAGCGTTGGATCCAGCTTAATCTGTATTATATTTGTTAGATGGACACCCGCATTAGATTTTGCCCTCGGGCGGCCTGCTCGTTTACCTCTGTATTTCAAAAGATTGTGTTTTTTCAATGAAGCTAGAGTTTCTTCACTTGGTATTATAAACCTTCTACGTATATGTCTATAATCCAATAATTGGTCTCTTTTGTACTGTATAACAGTACATGGGTTAGCCATAAATCCAGGTAAGCTGTTGTTCACACAAAATGGTAAAATCACTGAACCGTTTCTCCAAAAAGTGTCAATATTTAAATGTTTTTCATCAAAGTTACTCATTAAAGCAAAGAAAATTCCACAAAATAATTTCTGTAGCATGTTAATCACAACTTCATGAATAACTATTCCAAATATCCTTATCCCAGAATGTTTAGTTTCTGAGAAATAATCCAAAGACAGCAGAGCTGAGAAATATTGCAGCCTACACCAGGCGCATATATGAGATGAATCATAAAGTAATTATTTTGGTTAATAAAATACCACTTGTTAGTTGCATAATTTGTATACAATATTATGATGGATTGATATGTATGTATATGTCACGTTTTATCATTTTTAGAAAGTAATTCGAGAACCCGATCTTGTGGTGGCCATCGACGTGGGTTCTACACATTCGGGATATGCATGCCAATGGAGGGAAGATTTTATAAAGAAAGGAAACGTTGAATTCAACACTAAGTGGGGAGAAGGCGCACCACAAGTACTGAATTAGCGTATAAGGACTTAGTTTCAAGCTTTTTATTAATGTAAATGCAAAATTAATATAAGCATCAGAACGGAATTAAATTAAGTGCTTTGGAACTAAAACCTTAACCCCGTTAAATACAACTAGGTTTACATATACTTATGGAATATGAATATACCGTTTATAATTTGTGCAATCGGACACACAGAGATAAAATAAATTGTAGTGATGTAAATTGCTGACCATTCAATAACGTATTTGCTATCGTTACACGCTTAAGCAAATTAAAATTTGACATAAAATGTTGGGCACGTGACACGCAAAGCTATGATAAGAGTTTCTTTGATAATATATATAAACAAGCAAAATACATGTTCGAATATATCAAATAAACTGAAAATTAGGACATGTCGTAACCGAGAGTTAAGTGTTTTATTGTTTTATTACTGGCATATTGTAACCAGTACAATTTAAATAATATTTTGTAAAAATGCGAGCCTTTAGATTGCAGCTAAGTCGTTCCTTTGACAACAATCTATGATCTATTGATTTGAAAATAATAACGGGTCAAGACCGATAATTATTCTAGTTTATATGATCGTGATACGTTTTTAGCTCATCTATTTTTTGAAAAAAATTATGAGCTATTGTCATCACCTTGGCGTCGGCGTCGGCGTCTGCGTCTGCGTCGGCGTCGGCGTCGGCGTCCGGTTAAGTTTTGCGTTTAGGTCCACTTTTCTCAGAAAGTATCAATGCTATTGCATTCAAACTTGGTACACTTACTAACTATCATGAGGGGACTGGGCAGGCAAAGTTAGATAACTCTGGCGTGCATTTTGACAGAATTTTGTGCCCTTTTTATACTTAGAAAATTGAAAATTTTGGTTAAGTTTTGTGTTTAGGTCCATTTTATTCCTTAAGTATCAAAGCTATTGCTTTCATACTTGCAACACTTATTAAATATCATAAGGGGACTGTGCAGGAAAAGTTATGTAACTCTGACTGGCATTTGGACGGAATTATGGGCCCTTTATACTTAGAAAATTGAAAATTTGGTTAAGTTTTGTGTTTTGGTCCACTTTACCCCTAAAGTATCATAGATATTGCTTTCATACTTGGAACAATCGCAAACTATCATAAGGATACAGAAAAAGGACATGTTGCATAACTCTGGTTGTCATTTTTACGGAATTATGGCCCTTTTTTGACTTGGTAACTTTGAATATATGGTAAAATTTTGTGTTTCGATCCACTTTACTTCTTAAGTATCAAGGCTATTGCTTTCAAACTTCAAATACTTTCATGATATCATGAGGTTACTGTACCTGGCAAGTTGAATTTTACCTTGACCTTTGAATGACCTTGACTCTCAAGGTCAAATTATTAAATTTTGCTAAAATTGCAATAACTTCTTTATTTATGATTAGATTTGATTGATACTTTGACAAAACTACTCTTACCTGACATACCACAATAGACTCCACCCAAACCATCCCGTGTGCCCTCCCCCCCCTCCCTCCCCCCCTAACTTTTTTTTAAAGATCATCTCACAAATGACCACCACACCCTCACACTATACCCCCCCCCACCCCACCCCCCCCCAATTTTTTTTTGAAACGGTTAAAAAACACAAATATTTATTTTATTATTTTATGTTTGAAATCCCGTCCAACCATCGCACCCTAGAATCCCCTCCACCCCCCTCCCCCACCCGAATCCCCCCCCCTAATTTTTTTTTTAAGATCATCTCACAAATTAACACCACACCCTCACACTATACCCCCCACCCCACCCCCCTAATTTTTTATTTTTTTTAAACGGTTATAAAACACAAATATTTATTTTTATTATTTTATGTTTGAAATAACGTCCAACCATCGCACCCAAGAATCCCCCCCACTCCCCCCTCCCCGAATTTTTTATTTCGTTTTTTTTTCGCATTTTTGGAAGATAATGTAATAAATTCCACACCCCCACACTATACACCCCTCTTCACTCCACCCCTCCCTCCTTTGTGATTGAAAATGAGAGTCCCTTCACCTTTAAAAAGAAAATAGATGAGCGGTCTGCACCCGCAAGGCGGTGCTCTTGTGATATATTGTGCTGAACCCATTTTAATGTTACAAGGACAAGGCAATGTGACCTTAATCTTCGATCAAACGACCCGAAAATCATACCAACTATAATGGTTGTAGGCCAAGGCATTCTCTAGATATCGCCCGGAAATGAATGGTCTCCGGGGCAATCTACTGACCGACCGACGGATAGACAGGTGCAAAAGAAATGCAGCCCGTTCTTCAAAGGGGGCATAACTATTGACTAAATACGCTGAGCTTATTCAGTTTAAATGAGATGGACAAATGCTCGTATATACATAGCATGCTAATACTGCTATGATGTCATGTAAAATATCGTCGGAAAGTTAATATATATATATATATATATGACTGTCGATTTACAGATTCACAAGACCAGCACATTACTGCTACTAAAATACGAGAATGACACTACGAAACTACCAAGCATTGTTGCTTTCGGACATACAGCCGAAAGGCAGTATGCAAACATCCAATCTGACGAAGATTACGAACAGGAAAAACATTATTACAAACTGTTTAAAAAATTTAAAATGCGTCTTTATACTTTAAATAAGGTAAGCTTAACCATTTGACTTACTCAATCTTATATATTACATTTTATTTATCTATATATGTCCTTATATTTAAACACAATGTATTAACATTGTGTTTTCTGTTAATAGAAAGATAATGTGTAACAATTAACATTTAGCTTGCTTACGTGAAATAAGTTATAACTTATTTTGTTATCCATCAAACAATACTTATTTTTTATTTACGCGTGTTGTATTCTTTTTATCACATATTCCAGGATAATTACAGTTCGAGTATTCAAACGGAAAGCGTTGATGGATTCCAAGAAGATATTTCGACAGTCATGTTTTTGTTCATCAAGGCCCTCAAAGACGACTTCTTGAACAAGAACGCGACTTGTGCCACTGAAAGCGTACTTACTAAAACCCTGTGGGTTGTAACCGTACCTGCATTGTGGACAGAGAAAACCCGGATGTTAATGAGAGCAGCTGCAGAAATGGTAAGTGCCTTACTTGTTAATTTGTTAATAAACTAGTTATTAAACCATGGTACGTTGTATTGTTAACTTAAAAAAATCAAATTTTAAAGAGGCCGTCGACATCAGATTTACGAAAAAAAGAAAAGTTCTAAAACACCGTATTTTTTACAATTATGAGTTTATATTGATTAAAATATCACGACTGGTATATTACATTACTTGAAAACGTTGTAAAGTTTTCATATTTTCAGTATATTCGGTCATTACATTTTACTGGGTATGTATACCAGGTAATTACCAGTTAACTATAAATAACGCAAGTAGATTGATCATCATCGTCACGTGGTAAACCCAGGAATGCAAATTGTGCACGCGTAATGAATTGTATATACATATTTTATATATAAAATGATCAATTTACTTGCGTTATTTATAGTGTGTATATCGTTATGTCACCTATTAAGGCGATGTACTTTCGATTTCACATCGCGAAATTTTATTACAGAATATACTGAAAATGTGAACTTTTTTCAAGTAATGTAATATACCAGTCGTGATATATTATATATAAGGATGTCAGTATACTTATGAATCGTTTACAATAAAGACAGGCATCGGGGAACACAATCTTCTCTTGGCATCGGAGCCAGAATGTGCAGCCGTTTATTACATCAACCTTCCTCAAAAACTGCAAATCGCATTGGGCAATATTGGAGAGCCAGGAACCAAGTTCTTAACTGCTGATATTGGAGGCAATATTTCTTTAAAAATGCATTATCAATAGGTTTTTATACGTCGTTTATACGCATTTCTTGCATGGTCAATACGTGTCGATTATGCCACAAGAACGCGCGTATATACGTATATCTACTTTGTTATTTAAAAAAAATACCATCACATACACATTATTAACATACTGGTGCATTTTCTATTTGAATGCGTGAAAAAATACCACAAAGTTATTATTACTTTTATCTATTTACATACATTTGTGCAAATTTCATGCGAATTAAATTGTATTATTGCGTTTAAGGTGGCACGGGCGATTTGTCTGCAGTTGAGGTTCAAAGTGACGGTACGTTTAAAGAATTATGCAATGTATCTGGAGAGCGCGTTGGTGGGGAACAAGTGAATGAGGCATTCTATCTTGAAATGTACGACAGCTTTAAAGGTAAGTGTTTCTGGTTTATCATATAAGATACTTACTGTTTCATGCCAATGTGTTTTCGTACCATTTAATATACTTCGATGAAGTTGTCATGTAAGTATGATTGTGCTCAATATTTTAAAAAGGTGGCAAGGTCCGGCAGCTGTTCAGCGAAGCAGAGTATTATGAAATTATGAAGTTGGAGGAAGAATTCGAAAATTGCAAACTGACAATCAGACCAGACACGTCAGACGAAAAAATTAAAATACCGATTCCAAACCTTGTGCGTGAAAAGATCAAAGAGAAGGAATTAGAATTAAAAAATAATGCACCTATAACATACAACATAAAAACTCAAACCCTTGAAGTTAAACGTCGTTACGTCCGTGAAAAGTTATTTGAAGTGCCATGTTCTTTAATACATAACACCATTTCAACAGTATTAAAAGAGCATGCCGAAATCAAGATCGTTGTATTAGTCGGCGGTTTTGCGGAATCTAGCATAGTTCAAGAAAATCTGCGATCTAAGTTGAAAGAAAAATTCGCGGAAGTCAAAGTTGTTGTTCCAACATCTCCTTTCCGCGCAGTTTTGACAGGTGCTGTCATATTTGGACACAATCCGTTGATTTTCACAAGTCGTATCAGCAGAGCTACGTATGGAATCGCCGTGAATGAATTATTCGACGAAACAAAACACAATCAATCAAAGAAATGGTTTGATGAGGAAGACAATGTTCATCGATGCAAAGACGTGCTGTCCATACATGTCAAGAAAGGTGAAGCTGTTGCTCTCAATGAAGCCCTTAACAAGAAAACGTACCTACCATGGTCAAAGAGTTCGAAGGTCATACATCTCCAGGTATACGAAACTTCAGATTCTGGGCCCGTGAATGGATCTGTGATGTATACTACAGACCATGGATGTAAGAAAATTGCTGAAATCAGTGTAGATGTCCCAACAGCCGAGGAATCGAGCAAAAGGGATGTGTCCGTCCGAATGATATACGGAGGCACTCAACTCTCTGTCATTGCTGTGTGTGCACATACTGGCAAGGAATGTCGTGCGGTTATACGCTTTGATTAATCCTGTGTATACATTTAAAATGTAATAATGCGCGCTTAATTATTTTATTTCTTTTTATGCCTACGAATTCTCTTTAACATTACTGATGCTCGTTTAAAATTCCAATATTTGGTAAAATAAACTTTACGAAGGATACATTTTACAATGATAATAACGATCTTGAAGAGAAATTTCGTGGTGCTAAAATCACTATAATCCTGTTAAATTTTAAATCGAATCATACTAAATGTGTGTGTGATACCAATACATACGACACAAACACTTGCAAGTATCTGCACAATGTTAAAGGTGTAGAGGATAACAAACTGTTGTCTGCTGCTTTTATGTTTATACATGCTATATTTTGTTCGGAAAAGTGACATTTGTATTTTTAGTTATTACCTATGTACGCGTTACTATTGAATACAGTAAGTCGGACACGTTACGTGAAAGGGCTATGAGGCACATCGCTTAGAAAATAACACAGTTGTGTTCAGTTGCTAATTTAATAAAGATAACGCCTCTCATCGGCAGAAATATGCACTGAATCTGTCAACTATGTATTCGGTCAGGACAGTGATACAAATAATTTAAATATAATGAAAAACATTCAGAGAATCTTTTGATATGAATTAACACCTGTTCAAGGTATACACTATTATTATGTTCATTTCTTGAAGGCCGGTGGTGCTCCTAGGCCGGTGAAAATAGTATTAATGATTGATTGTTCAAACGTAACGTTCGATGGCTGAACGATACACATCTTCAGAAGTGATGTCAATTGTTCTGTTGACAAGTTGTTTCAATTTCTTTATATAATTCGAATTTCTAATGCATTTGTTTCGGAAATCACATTGCATTATGGACTGTTATAGTCCATCCGTTCTTTTGGGTTCAGTTGGTATCACCAACCGCTATAGCACAAAATGGGTCTCCGGTGTGTTGTTTTCCTTATCGGACACGTACTTGTACAAGAATTTTGACTTTGGGTTTTTGAGCAAAGCGAATAAGACGAAAATTGATTTCCCTATGAAATCCATTGTCATTGTAGATCCGATAGGTAGTTGTGTAAGTAATCGTTCCTTGTTCACGAGTATAGCTTAATAGGCATTCAGCGTTGTGATGTACTGAGAGATGCACACGTTAATTTCAACTCATTTACAGGAACTGATTGGCATTGAAAGGGAACGGATGCAAGAATAATTGTAACTGAATAACACATGTGTAGCTGTTGAATTATGCCTCATATGAAAGATGTTGCATGTTTGAATATGACGATTAGTAATATACTGTTTGATATCTATATTACAATATCCTTGTGTCAGTGCATTATATTGTTTATTGTATTGATATATCATATAGCATACTTATTATTATTAGGGTTACTTTCTTCCAGACGTTTCTTTATGCGTTGATGTCCTGAAGTGATTTACACAATTATAAATACAGGTTCATTGGTATGTGTTTGTGCTATGTACATCTGCAACTGTTTGATAATGCGTCATATCTTTTAAATAAATATAATTTATTAGTTTTCAGTACTGAATATTAGGATAAGTAGGATCTTATTGTATATGAATGGCACAAAACCGTTGAGTATAATGTATTCTCAATGTTTGCAATGCATTATGGTGTAATATGGAATGGATTTATATGGTATAGTTATCCACTGAGGATGTTTTTAATCTACCGACGGGACGTTGAACGTGGTGTCCTTCACTGTTGCTTACGAGCAGAACTTTTAATGGCAACATTATGCCTTATAATATTGAAAACGATATTGCTTTAATTGTTGTTGTATGCTTGTAGTTGAACGTAAATTAACTTACCGATGCGTATTTTGTAATGCCTTCTACTAAAACAACAACAACACAAACACTCAGTATTACTACGATTAATAGCTGTTTTTTTAATTTTCTAACGTAAGACGTTTCGGAGGTGACGAAGACATCTTAACATTGATAATCAGCAATTCTTCTCATATGCTTCTACAAAATGATAAACAAACAACAATACACATTTAGGTTGTTTATCCCGCTCGCAGTTACACGAATCACTCGTTACTACCGATAAACTTAACTAATGGATGATTTTCTCTGACGTGATATTAATTCAATGCCAATCGACTTTGCATGAATAATTTTGAAGTGGATAGAAAATGTATTTGCCTGGCCCATATTGTTCATGTTCAATTTTACATATTACGACATATCCTACATATGTTATTGAAAATCGTTTCCGTTCTCTAATTGTATCAACCAAGGAGGTTTCAACATCACGTGGGTTTGAATTCTTCAATTTGTGGACGACCCCTAAAATTGACAATTGACATCGTTTGAAAATTGCTGATACTCACAGGCCTGAAACTACAATGGAAGCCTTTTGTGTCGGTGTGAATATAACATTTAATATTGGGGTAATAGATCATAAGAGCTTGCAGTCCAAGCTTTGGTATGATTGAATAACAATAATGGAATAATACAATACAGTAATTCCAGTTTAAGATTTTTATCTCCGGAAAAGACGGAAGGCATGGTTTTCTCGACTGTTGCCTACGAACGTCACTCAATGTGGAATACAGTATGCCGTATCATGTTACTTTAGTATTGTTTGTATTGTTGTTTAGAATATTAGTACGTGTTACTTGTATGCATAATGTATGTACGGATATAAAACATAATACAAGGTATCCGCTTGTCGTTCATACCAACCGCTATACAAAAAACAAATATTTTGTTGGTGTGTGATTGTTTTCCCTCTCAGGAGCGCAGTTGTAGAAGGAACTTCCTTAAAATGCCTCTGATATAAACGAATTTGCAAAGTCAGGAGTTATACAAGGTCGAGAATGTTTGACCTCGTATAATAGCTTCACATCTAAATGAAAAGCAGCCTTTTAATCTGTATATTTCGTCTGTTACGTCGCAAAACAAAGTTTAAGCTAAACTACGTGTTCCATCATAAAAGGTTTGTCGACATCGCGAAGGAAAAGACAATAAAGGATTCGACCCCCTTAATGAGACGGGAGAATTTGAGCACATGATTGAGGAGGATAGCGCCACTAAACCATTTCAAAAAACCCTCTGTGGATGTGTAATAAATTTAAGTATTTGATGCACAGAAGTAATACACGTCAACATATTAAAACAAATATCCCACAATACAGTTTGGTAAGATGAATAAAATATACATAACAGGCCATTTTGCAAGCTGAATATTGTTTAATTTACAGCAGAATCACTAGTTAAATCACCCAGACTCAGTTAAATTCAATCTTTGTCATGGATCTGAATCGGAAAGGTCTTTAGTCCATCGCATACCAAAGCCGTCAATTGGACGCTCGAGTACATGTTCATTTCTGATTGGACAGCAGCAAACAAGTTGTTTCCATTTGCGTTCTTAGAGTTTAAACATATTCCTGGAACCACTGAGACAACCAGCTTTGCACAACTGCACTGAACTACTTCAATTGTATACAGCATATCGATAATCAATCTATACAACATGTGTAATTATATTATATTTTATTTTTCAACACACTATGGTCATTTCGCGCTATTGCCAAGAAAAAAATTGTTCGATGTAAGATACACGTGCTTCTCACTTTTATACATTAAACTAATGTAAGAAAGAGATGACCTGAATCGCTCACTTAAATGCACTTTGTCGTAATGCAATTATTAATAGCCTGGATAATTAAATTACAGAATTTTCTATCAGGGGGGGGGGGGCATGCGCATACGGGAGCTTACCGGGTTTAAGTGAGGCTAGTAGGAACTTAGTTAAAAATATGGCGTCGTTTTCGTGTTTTTCGTGCAAGAGATGCTGATATTTTGACCCGATAAGCCACTTTATATTTATATGTCTTTTAAATGATTACGCCCTTTTAGCTTTACCGTGTTTTCGCTTCCTTTGGTTTATTCATTGCCAAAAATGGTTTAACCCCCCCTATTTAGCACTGACTTCCGTTTTAGCACATTTTTGGACCTGACTTACAAATTACAAATATATCTTTCCTTTGTTAAAAGGTTTTACACGAAATAACTGTCGAAAATGCATTCCGCATGGGTGCGAATGTTTTGGAGAACATTTCCTCTTTAGAGATCAGAAGTTAACATTTGTTATTATTGTTATTAATTTTATGTTATATATTCTTTTATGTTTGCCCCATACCGAAATGACGCAATCTTGGAAGTAAGTTCAACTAACATCAAATAAAACCCGGTAAGCTCCCGTATACGCATGCACCTCCTGACTTTGTCTATTGAGAAACAAATTAACCACAAGGTGTTTTGTCGCCAACACATATGAGGTTTGAATAAAATTGCTAAAATAACCCCATGCCCTGGTGCACAGTAATATGTTGGCTTTGTGGTTTCAGATAAGATTTTTAAAGATATTTTTTAACACTTAACCCATGCGTCGTGGTAAGTTTATATCTCAGGGACTACATGTGAAACATTAACAAGACATACCATTTTCGCTTTATACATGCCAAAGAACATAGGTGGCCCTGAATCACACGCATAATTGACTAAAAGAAGTGATATAAGATGGGCAAAACGTTTCCGACTCTCATTGGACGAGAACGGATTCCGGACAAAGAACACCACACTGGATAATACACGAAATCGATTTATACATATACAGATTATTACGTGCTTTTCAGCATGTTTTATAAACAACATATTCACATCGTAGGTTAAACGTTTAATATAGTACTTGAAGTTGGTGACGAATTTTAAACTACCGGTATGGCTGCAATTTCCAGTCATGTGCTTGTAACTGAAATATATGCATAACGACATGCGTATATAGGCTTCTAGATTGTGGGAGACAAGAAACGTACCGTAATCATTAAACACAGATATTTATTACGCGTATTTTTTCTTGTAAGAAAAGCTTATGATCTTAACTTTCAGGTATTGCACAATAGACATTAAAGCACCCATGAAATGACATTTCACTAGTACCACCTGTTGTATATTTAAATTCCAATTAACCGCTAGATTTATTTACATTTTACTTTGATTCTAAGGAGATGGCTGCATTAATGTAATTTGTTTGGGTGTATATTTCTTTGTTAACAGAAATAATGCATTTGATACACCATGGAAAGCGGCAACGAAAATCTAAACGGTACGATATAAGTAAACCGCATGAAGTCGCAATAGGGCTGTTTGCCGATACACTGCCACCACAAATGTGATCAATCGAAGATTCTGCCGCCAACCACTCGTCTTTGCATATAATTGCAGGACAATAGGATAGTGTAAATTTTATTCTGTCAACCTAAAAAGAGACATTGAAGCTAACTAAATTAGGTTGAGTCATTGTTCGAACCTGCAACTACCACATCAGGAGATCAATACGGAATAGAACGAACTATGTTTGACACTGTAATAAACAGTTTTATTCAGTACAATGTTTTAGTTTATTCATGCTTGCATGGTTTATTCAAAAAGTTAATTACTTCACAAACACTTCAAGAATGTGTCTTTTAAAGTAATAAAAATACAAGTTTTAAACGTGTAACTACAAAATTTCAACATGTTTTGTACAAATCAAATTCAATAATGTGAAACTTTATCTCAAATCATAGATTTTTACCACCTAGTGAAACTCTTTTGTTTATCAAATCAAATCTTTGTTTCAAATATTTTCTAAAACTAATTAAAAATATAGAGAAATGAATACGGTTTTATTAAAATATTTAAGAGTTCTTAAGATTAAATTTAAAATCATGTCATTTAACATTAAAAGATGTATGTCATGGTAACAATTATGTACAAAGGAAACATGACAAGATAAGGGGTATCATACATTCATGTTGATTTATGTTTAATTGATATGAACACTGTCTCCTAACAGTATTAAGAAACTAATTATGGAACTCGACAAATACAGGATTCCAATAATTAGTACACTGTATACCACTGTCGGCACAGTTTCACTATTTTCATTAGAGTGATAAATTATGCCGTATACCCACATGCATATAATCAATTACATATTTCCAAACATTATTGAACTACTGGTAAATCTCTATAATTTCAGTAACATAGGCATTGACAGACTTCAACAAAATCTATAGACAATAACAATACACAGCATAACTTATAATTATGTTTTTGGTATCTACAACAAACCTTAAATTTTGATGCAAAAATGTTCTTACAAGTTTAAACAAATGTAACAAATATGCGGCTTACTGAATATCGTTTGTAGCCAGTTCTTGTCCTATATTTGTTGTCACCTATTTTGCACTCATATAATTATTATTATTGACAACAATTTCAACTGAACATTCTAAACGTAAACAGCTATCTAATGGTTGATCGGTGGCTTTTTCATTTTCATGATTGTTGCAGTCCACCTAAAACAATAAATTATCCCCTCCAGACTCAACATTGTATCTGTCTTCATTACCAGAGTGAACAGTTACAGATAAAAACACACGACTCTCCTTCTTCTCTTCTTCTCTGCAGTTTTAAACCCGAAAAACATCGGTCAGTCGTGACATTCTGAAATAAATTATCATAATTATAGCAATTGACATGTGCTAGTGTTCCGACGTCATGGGATTGAGCCTATCAACTGGCAAACTTTTCCTCCGTGGTTACTTTACACATGCCATGGGTATAGCAGTTAATCAAAGCAGGATAAATTGTTCCAATGTAGTTTAAAGTTAAATATACTCAGAAATTGTATAATTAATCAGTCCACTGATTTATCCAATCCAAGAAATATCGAACAGTAGCCCTTCCAATAAATTAACTTATCAACTGAGACTATACTTACCATATTCTATCTCAAACTTCAAAGTCAGATGTTAGGGCACTGAAGTCTGAAACAAAAAGAATACAGTAATGAGTGAATTATGAAATGAAAACTTGTGTATGTTAAACAAACATCGTGTACAAATAAAAGAGATACTAGTTCTAAATGTTGATAATGAATACATACAAAAACGACAAATACTATTTGTGCATTTGAAGAGCGCAATTGTAAACAAGGGAAGTACCACGATTGGGGAAGTATCTCTTAATCTAAACCATAGGTTTCACACAACTTATTTCACCTAATAATAAATATAATAATCAATTATAATTTTAATCACACAAAAGTAAACAAAAATGGTTAAAAAAGACTAATTAACGACAACAATCATATTTAACAATTAACACTGCTGAACTGGTCTTCAAACATTCTTTTTCAAACTGTTATCGATTCGTGTATATAAATGTTATATTAAAACAATCAACGGGTTCTTATATCTTATAAATAGTATTGCTGAATCGGTCGTTAAACAATAGCACGCGTTCTACATCAGATTCTTTAAGAACCTTTATCATGTGTAACCTTAAATGCATAGTTGTAATAACCTTTTTCAGTGTAGGGTCAAGACATTCTTCATGCGTTAAGATAGTGGTCTGAGGGACGAGAAGTAATATACCCATTTCATTTAACAATATAAAAACAAGAAATTCTTAAAATGATTACCATATTAGCAGAATCCAATACATTTTTCAAACGTGCTATACATGTACTTAAATTCATTAGTCTCGGCTCTTACCCGATGCCTACTTCATGCCTTATCCGGTGCCAGCAATCGACATATAAAATACTTGTTTTTCTACAAACTAAATCGTCATTCATCATGGCAATGATTTCACAAGAATTATGCGGCCTTTTTCATCGGGAAACTAGCTCAGATGTTTGAGATTCATTGTTTATATGGACCAATATCTGCATTTTACTTTCGTTTCCACAGGTTGTGTGCCTTATCTTTTGGACTATGTAGGTTCCCACTGCAAATTGACGTTTTTGTTACTGAGCACGAGTATACAATTTACTGAATGAATGTCATAGTTGTTCCGTAGAATATTGGTTTGGTGAAAAATGTTAACTTAAAAAAGAGAATATTGAAAATAAAAGAACACACTTACCTCAAAACAGTCAATATTTACTGATATGATCCGGTGCCGTTTCAGGTATTAGCTGGAAACGCACAAATCTTTCCAGTATTATCCGTATTGGTTAGGCATCTTGAACAATATAAATATGATTTTATCTCGCTATAACCAATTACTTTAAAAGCGAATAGTCGAGCGCTGCATGTGCGATCGATAAATATGACACATCAAAAAGTTTATGAAAAACAAAACGGTTTAACTGTTGTCTAAGTTATTGAATACAATAATACAAAGTCAAGCGTTAAGTTGGTAGTAAATCATTTAATCATATCAAACCTGCTTAATGCGTAATGAAAATATAAGTGCCTGTTCGTCATATTATTTTCAGCATCGGTTAAACGTCACATGAATGGAGCCTCACAGGTCGACTGAATAAAACGTTTTTACATTTCAATTCTAATTTGTAAAAATGTTAGAAGCATTCAAATGTTTAGAAAATAACAGTGTCGTTCAGAAAGTGCTAATTATGTCGATGAATAATGACATTTATTCTAGAGCTAGTTGATTTTATATAACAAATTAAGACCTATTATATAAAGATAAGGTTTATTCAAAATGTTGCTTTATTCAACACCTTCTCATGTAAACCTTTCTTCGCCTCGTCTGATAAATTCAAGTACACATTCACACTACCATAGTATTGTCTATTTATTCGATTAGGGCTGTTATATTCAGGCATTAGCATCGTGTTCGCGGAATTGATAGGTAATAATCTCGAAGAACGTGTCATTAGTAGTCATTTTTAAGCAACAAACAACATTTCATACGATATGTAATTAAAATCACTGCAGTTAATTCACGCATCAGGTTAGTTTCAAAATTGTGTGGGGAAATGTATTGTTCTGAGTAAATATATATGATATAAGTGCAACACAGATCCGCAACATCAAATGGGATATATGTTAATCGAATATAATCTTAATAAATTCTAGAAGATGTGTTGACCGGAATCGGCAGCTTTGCTATGAATCTGCACGGCAAAACTAAATATTCCCTAAGAAACACCTTTATAAATTAGGCTTAGAGCAAAGACGAAACAAAGCACTCTGAACCCCTTAGGTTTCACATTCGGCTACCTATGTAAAGACGAAAATTCACCCCATAAAAGAGATTAAACCAACAAGAAGCCCATAGTAAGGGCTTTCTCTTGTTTTTTTCTGAAATTGTATTATTGAACTTATCTTGCTTGTTTCGAGTCCGATAACCTGATAAAATGCACACATCGCTCATGTAAATCGTCAGTGTGTCTCATGATTTACAAGCGTTTATTTAACATTTACATAGTCAAAACCTGCGAGTAAGTTATCAAGATGAAGATTCTATTGTTATTCTGCAGGTTCTGATTGTATTATGAGAATTGTCAGGCAATCGGTAAGATAATATTTTATTTTTAAAGTAAGTTTTTTCAGAGTTGTATTTCCTTGAAATCATAATGAAAGGCAATTTAGACATGACAAGCTGTAAATTTCCTTTAAAAGTGTAGAATCAACACCTCGTACAGTTTGACATATCACGATCAAACTTGCCTGTAGATGTTATAAGCAACTTTACCCAATTCATTTAGGTTGATCATTAATATTAATTATTGTAAAACAAAACTTTATCTACAAGATGAATTATAGAAATTGACATTTATTTTATCATTGGCTCACTATGAATGCAATTTTGTTCTTCGAACCAGTACTTTTTCATAAGAGCAGATCTTTAGGACGCTGTCTGGTTGTACTGAAGAAGGGCTCACCTTACAGCTTAGCGCACACCATACCCAGCTCGCCACGGCTACCATTCTTCAAATTGCAGTGTTTTTTTTTACAGTATGTCACCTGTCATGCTAATCGAAAACATAGTAACGCGGTCAAGTTGCTAGATTTAAATTTATTGAATTTATCTGAGTTAAAAAAGTTTGTTACCGAGTGTATACCAGATTTATGTGAATTCTCAGCTTGCACTTGTTCGCCCTATGTACGTTCGTTTCAGAGATGTATGTACTCAACTCCGTTTTAACTGCTGGGTGGATATGTTAAAACTTATTTAGCTGCGACTAGTTTGGCAGAATATGACGGTTTATTTTGTCTGCTATTAAATGTAATAGGAAAAGTAATTTTAGTGGCAATGGTTGGTTTGTTTGTTAACATGTAAACGGATGAACATCCACAATCACCATATGAAAAAAAAGAATAAATTATATTCGCAAAGTATTTTGAGGAATTATGATAAAATGATTTAGTTTTGAGTTTGCATAAATATGAGTTTGATGTGTAAACGCACTGTCCTGTCTTTTCTTGGGCGGATTTCTCTGTGTCCAAACATAGATCGTAGGGGCATCAGTGGCTATGTGAAGCATGCATATATTTAAATACTGTATCTTGCTTTATTTCGAAAAGAAATTTAATGTTAAATGTCAATAAAACAACATCACAGTAATGTAAGTTCATTATGCTGGTGTCAACGCAATCTAAAACAAACTTTCAACAAAGTATAATAATTTTCAGAAAATATGAAAATCAGTCAAAACCCAATGACTCGAACTCGCTTGGCATCAATTTTCGGTCGGCCCGAAGGCGTTGCGTTTTTTGTTCATTTATGACTCATATCAAATTTTTTCATTTAGCTTGAATTCATCAGGGTCGAATTATCGGATAGCTTAAACTATTTGCTCAGTTGTGGTGACAATTTTCACACTCGAATTCGCTCCGAGTCGCATACAGCTGTTAATCGATACGAGGGGGGGGGGGGGCGGGGGGCTTGATTAGTGAAACGCTATACATGTTGTCAGAGCTGTTGCACTCTTATCATCGACTCAATCGTTAAATGACTGGAGTAAAATATGTCATAGACGAAATCGTTAATTTAGTCGAACCAAAAGATACTGGCACGGTCGCATCGTCAGATGAAGAAGGCAACACCGCTTCCAGCAAGCTCGAGCCTTACGAACACAAGAAGGTCCTAACATTATTAGGTAGACTGAGAATCTAGTTAGAGCCATCCGATAATTTGTCTCTGGCGAATTCGAGCCAAACGGCATAAGTTTATATGCATATATAGAAAAACCAATTGGGGCTTCGAGGACACTTTGAGTCAACGTAACATTCGAGCCAAGCGATTTCGAGCTATCGGATTTAGACTGAACTATATTATAGTACTTGTACATTTGCAAGTGTTCTTAGAGTCCCTAGTTACATTATTAGAATTTGTATTCATTATTTTTTAAGCAATGGTGTGGGAATTTTGATTGTTTTGTACATTTGCAATGCATGTTCTTGCATGTTGTAATGCTATGTTTATACGTTGTTTGGTTAATTTCATACACATTAACCTATGGCAAGCGGTTCGACGCATAATCCCAAGAAACTTGGTTTCTCATGAGAACCTAGGTTCTCAGAATGAAAACCTAGGTTCTCGCTTGAAGATTGCACATAGCTTCAAGAACCCAAGTTTTCAAATAAGAACTTCGGTTTTCATTTTTTCATTTTTTCATTTATTGCTGTTACAATGAATTATGTAACGATTGATCTGAAATTGTTTCAATTTTTAGTCTCAAAATAATATTTACAATTAAAGATGTATTTCATAAAAAGTTATTTTTTTTATTTACGTGTTCAGACCAATGTCGACCGATTACTTTACTAATTTCATTATTCAAGAAGTTTCCTCCAAGTTTCGTTGAAAAATACTAAGCATTGTGTGAACATTGTTAAAAAATTGTTCTTGGGGAGTAACATTCACTGTTTCACGTCTATTTCTTATCATTCTACACATATGCCGCCAGCGTGTACCAAGCAATGGGAGACAACTGGAGGTTAATTATGGCTCGCGGTTCGACGCATAATCCGAAGAAACTAGGTTTCTCATGAGAACCTAGGTTCTCATGAGAAACAATGTTTATGAAATCCCAAGAAACCCAGTTTCTCATGAGAACCTAGGTTCTCATGAGAAACTAGTTTTATGAAATCAAAAGAAACCAGGTTTCTCATGAGAGCCTATGTTCTCATGAGAAACTAGGTTTATGAAATCCCAAGAAACCAGGTTTCTCATGAGAACCTAGGTTTATGAAATCCTAAGTAACCAGGTTTTTCATGAGCACCTAGATTCTCATGAGAACCTAGGTTTTCATGAGAACCTAGGTTCTCATGAGAAACTAGGGTTATGAAATCCCAAGAAACCAGGTTCTCATGAGAAACTAGGTTTATGAAATCCCAAGAAACCAGGTTTTTCATGAGAACCTAGGTTCTCGCTTGAAGATTGCACATGGCATCAAGAACCCAAGTTTTCAAATGAGTACCTCGGTTTTCATGAGAAACTAGGTTCTTATGAGAAACAAGGTTTCTCATGAGAACCTAGGATATCATTCGAAAACCTAGGTTCTCATGAGAACCTAGGTTCTCAGAATGAGAACCTAGATTCTCATGAAAAACATAGTTTCTTGGGATTATGCGTCGAACTGCTTGCCATATCCGTGGTTTTCATTTGGGAACCATAGAATCTCATGAGAACCTAGGTTCTGATGAGAACCTAGGTTTTCAGAATTACGCGTCTTTAATACTTAATCCGTGGTTTTCATTTGGGAACCATAGGTTTTATGAGAACCAAGGTTCTCTTGAGAACCTAGGTTTCCAGAATTACGCGTCGGACGGCGTAGACTTGTTCGTTTTGAATACGGGACACGTATTATTCAGAGCGCAGGATCAATGGGGTTCACATATGATTACACACGGGCTGGACAGAATGAAAACACGTCGTTAAGGACTTAATTTTTGCAGATATCTCAAGTTATTTAAATATGTTTGCAAAGTGTTTTGTGCATAAGTTTTTCTTGCAGTGTGGGCCGATATCTTACGATTGAATAAGACATTATTACACATTATCAATAGAGATTAAGCTTCTATTTATACCATAATGATTGCTTACTATATCACAGACATACCTTCAATAGAAAACTGTACCGCTCAGTCGTTTCAGGCCCGACAATGGAACTGAATATCTGAAACTCATTTAATGCTGTAAAAATTAATTATGTAACGATTGATCTGAATTTGTTTCAATTTTTAGAATCAAAATAATATTTACAATTAAAGATGTATTTCATAAACAGTTAAATTTTCTATTAACATGTTCAGACCAATGGCGACCGATTACTTTACTAATTTCATTCCTCAAGAAGTTTCCTCCAAGTTTCGTTGAATATTACTTAGCATTGTGTGAACATTGTTCAAAAATTGTTATTGGGGAGTAACATTCACTGTTTCACGTCTATTTCTTATCATTTTACACATATGCCGCCAGCGTGTACCAAGCAATGGGATACAACTGGAGGTTAATTATGGCTCGCGGTTCGACGCATAATCCGAAGAAACTAGGTTTCTCATGAGAACTTAGGTTCTCGTGAGAAACAATGTTTATGAAATCCCAAAGAAACCCGGTTTCTCATGAGAACCTAGGTTCTCATGAGAAACTAGGTTTATGAAATCCCAAGAAACCAGGTTTTTCATGAGAACCTATGTTCTCATGAGAAACAAGGTTAATGAAATCCCAAGAAACCAGGTTTCTCATGAGAACCTAGGTTTATGAAATCCTAAGTAACCAAGTAACCAGATTTTTCATGAGAACCTTGGTTCTCATAAGAACCTACGTTTTCATGAGCACCTAGGTTCTCATGAGAAACTAGGGTTATGAAATCTCAAGAAACCAGGTTCTCATGAGAAACTAGGTTTATGAAATCCAAAGAAACCAGGTTTTTCATGAGAATGAGATCCTAGATTCATAGAACTTAGGTTCTAATGAGAAACTAGGTTTTTATGATAACCTAGGTTCTCATTCTGAGAACTAAAGTTCTCGTTTGATATCCAAGGTTTTCACAAGAACCTAGGTTATCGAAAGCTTTTCGCGTCGTTCTCTCTGATAACATAGGTTTTCATGAGAACCCAATATTTCATTTGGGAACCATAGTTTTCGTGAGAACCTAGGTTCTCATTTCGAGAACCTAGGTTCTCATGAGAAACCTAGTTTCTTGAGATTATGCGTTGAACCGCTTGCCATAATAATCACTACATTAACATTTCCCATTGGCTGACAGTTTGAAACGTGTTTGTTTTAGAATGTCGGATTTGCATCTATTATGCGCACAAAACGTACACTATTCCACAAGACATAATCTCAAGACTGGGATACAATAACAACAGAACTGACCTTCGTTTACCTTAATGTATACTGAAAGAAGGCTTGAATAAAAACATTTTTATTTAACCAGAAATCGTTATATATGGGGCCTTGTTACTCTTCTGCAACCGATGTGAGACTGTTATGAGTGCATTTGACATTGTTTGAAAAATAATTGACACTTGGCGAATGGTCGTTAAGATCAATTCTTTTCTTTTATTGTAACCATCCAAACTCCACAAGGTTAAAGTATACTATTTTTACTAAAAAATAAATGCACGTTTAAGTGTAATAACGTCACATTAACTTAAATAACTATTCACGATATCGTAAACATTATAATAACCTGACTGTTTATAATGGACATATATTTGTGTAAAACTTCAAAGATTGTTTTAGTATGCGTTAGTTTTTAATTATTGGCTTTGCAAAGTTCATAGGTGCAAACGTGATAAGTGAAGTGGTTTTGCGCGATTGCAGCGACGGGCCTGCACAGGACGTGTAGAAACACCAGAACCCAACAAATTTTGCTGGCTTGGTTTTACGAATTTCACTGGCGTATCATGTTTAAGTGCATCGCCAATAGTGTTTAATCTGAAGATCCACGAAGAAGACGTAATCGAAAATGGGCCAGCGTTTAGTGGTTCTACTTATGAAAGAGAAACACACGTAAACGGAACAGCACAGCAAATATACAAAAATGGAACCGTTTCTCATCCTTCCTGCTAAACGTTGATGTACTGTCTTTTACCTCTGCTGATGAAACTGTTAATTTAATAATAACAGTATACTCTTGGATGTGGATTCATGTATCAGTGATGTAAAATAGTCGCAGAAAAGTAATTTAACGAAACTTATTACGAAATTGACAATGGTTAACTAGAAACACAAAAACTCACAATAACATATGCTGAGACTTATGATAGTACTATCAAAATGTAACCTACAATTTGTATTTACAAACATAAATTACTTTTCTATTTGTTGTTTATAACTTCTACAGTAACATGCAACAACGTCCATGAGCCAGTGCGAAAACTAATTTACATTCAAATTATATTAGCATAAGAAATTAGAACAAACAGTAACACGTGCGTGCACTCCCTTGATATAAAAATATATTGGTTCGGCATTTGTTGTAGGCAAGTTCTATACGCAGTACACTTTCATTGCCGATTTCCAAGAATAATGACTGGTTTTAAATCCTCACCAAACCTTAATAAAATAGTTTGATTTGTTTGGAGTAGTTGTTGAGTGTCGTCATGTACTCGGCTCCAAAAATGGTTAGTTTATCGATTACATTGTATTAAATAGACATGCTAAACGTTTGCGGTCAACAACAAAAAAGCAGATTTCGTCAGGACGTAAATAATGTAATTTTTATTTTTGTTCATCGGGCATGTTCGATATTCAAACTAATATCAACCAGGAACAAATGTCATTTTCGAGCAAAAGTCCCCATATATTTATCACAAATCCATAAATAAATTTATAGGGGGATCTTAACGACCAAAATTAACAAGCCGGCCAAAGACCCTTAGGCGCTCACCTGAGACCACATTAGGAACTTAATTGTGTTCAGTTCGTAGTGTTCACTAGGTTTCACAATAAACTTATAATGACAGCTGAGACAACATTAGGCAGTCATATTAGTAAACGAACAACACTTAGGTTATTGAACCTAGCGCAAATGTCATAACAACAAATAATTTAATGCAATCTAACTTATTGGGTGCTAAAGTGGTTTTACTATAACCACATACGGTATACTGACTTGCCTCAGGTCAGACATGTTTTTGTTTAATAAACCGTATATGCATGTCATGCATGTGAACGAATGCTGTGCGCATATTAAATGAAGTCAGTTTTCACTAATATGACTTCTAGAGTATTTCTTTAATTTGACGTAGTGACATCATTTTCGACCTTAAATGAACCTGTTAATACCCAGCCGAAATAATTTGATATAAATATTGTGACCAACCCTTTTCTTTGATTACACCACGAGGTGAAGTTATTCAGCTTCATGACCCAGCGTCAGACTCAGACGAGATGTCCGAAATATTATTGAGACAAATCCTTTGAAGACGTTTCACGAAGATCGTGCAAAATATGGCCTTAAGATAACGTTTTTCAAGATGTTTCTTACATTTGACATAATGACTTAATATTTGACCAACGTGACCTAATTTCTCGCTCGGTCGAGATATCGTTTGAACAAAGTTTTTAGTTTCTGAGTTTCGAAATAAATGTGGCATCAAGTGCTCCCAAGATGTTTCATTAATAAGACAGTGCGTTCTGTTTGCACCTCTCTTGCTCAATGTCGAAATAGGCCGTTATACCATAAGAAAAAAGTTCTGAAACGTTGGAATACAGTTGACTTGAAAAGTCGAGCGTTTTGTTTTATGTGAAGTATTGCACGATATTTGAAAGAACCTTTTTTTCATGAAAAAGTGGTCCATATACTGACTTCAAGAATATTCACGTGATTTCTGTCGATTATGAATGGGGACCTACAATTAAGTAAGCATCTTAATTGCCCACAAGCAAACATATTACGAAAAATGACGGAAAATGGCGATCACATAAGCTCAACACGAGCACGCCTATTTATTGCAGAGAGTCATTTTTACGAATGCGTATTTTGGTAATTATTATTAGCAGTAATACAAGTTTTAGTAGTATCCATGAATGATGGTAGTGTATAATTAATTTCGTAATGTCTATGATAGGTAAGTAAGTCTGTAGATATCCAATCAAATTGCAGCCAAGTCGTCAATAAAAGCAAACGCTAAGATGTTTATGTATTGCACGCGCCTATGACATTGACATTTGACATCAATAAGCGCGGACCTTTCCGTCAAAGTTTAATAACATGCATATTTGAAAGATCGATGTCAAAGCTTTCCTTAGATGCCGTGCGGAAACAACTTTGAAAAATTATAAGCCTATTTGAAATTTACCTTTGACTTTTTGATCTGAAATCCGTCTTCTGTTCCTCCCTGTAAAAAAGCATATTAATTTTCTAGATATATTACTAAAGCGAATTTATGCCAAAGATCGTTTGACCATTACCCGTTGACCTCAAATCGATAAGTGTTTCCTTTACTCCAAAGTAACCATCATACCAAAGTAAATGATTTTCAAAATATCTCGAGGACCTATTATTAAAAGCTCGTTTGACCTTTATCATTTTCCCTGTTGACTTTAAAGGCCATAGGTTGCTTCCTTTACTTCCCCAAATGTGTATGATCATATGTGAAAGCGTTTAAACGAAAACGAATTTCATATGCAAAAATCCCCTGCTGACCCATTGACGTCAAAATGGATAGGCGTATTGATATTCTCACAAGTTACCGTCATACCAACATGTATAATTGTATATGAAAATAATCTCTAGATATCGCGCACATGTTTCACGGACCAACCGTGCGACCGATCGACAAGCGAAAGAGCAAAGTTATATAACAAAATTGTTCCGTAAGGGCAAACAAACACAAACGTCTGAAAATTAAATGTAATAGACTGATGCGATTTTAATTATTATTGTTTATCAATGTCAAGGCGTTATCCCAGATATATTTGGATTACTTTATAAGTAAAATCTAAATGAGGACTTATTACGTATTTGAGCAGTGAGGCCTTTGTTTCAAAAATGCAGTGGAAAAGTATTCGCCGAAGACAATATTGTTAAACATTTATTTTTCTTCTGGTCGTTTAATAATCTCAACATAGAATGCATGATTGCATTAGTCATTCAAACGTTCATCTATCTAAGTAGACGTCTACTAACAATGGTGCAGTTAACCGCTTGAATTAGAAGCAGATGTATGAGTGTGTAAAACGTTCCTCAACGCAAGCGCGTCAAATTTTACAATGCTAAAACGTTATATCGTGTGTTAAAGGGATACGTTTAACCCATTACAGTCTTGCTCGGGCACTATGATCCTAAATGCTTCACAACATGTATTGTAGATTTTCGTCACTTTAATACCAGTACTTAATTTAATTCAATGCCTATAAATAATAGTTCAAACGTATGTGTATATAAGTTTACTCTTTCTATTATTTCATGGTTAACTGTGTTTATCACATGCCATACCCTGTTTCCCATGTAAAACAACCATTGCATTTTTTTATTACACATGTGTAATACAAACTTTTTAAGCCTTTTCATTGGCTCTATATCGTTTATTTACCAATCGCATTTTGTTATTTTGCTTAAATGACGTTGCAACGTCAAATGACGTCACGAAATGTAAACAACAATCGGGATTTATAATTATGTTTGCGTAAACCTTTATTTAATTTGCTCATTTAAAAGCATGTGATAATTAAGATCTGACACTCGTTGTCATATCATACCATATTTTATTAAACTCGTCCAGGAAATCCGTAAGTAAGCTCGCCAAAGGCTAGCTTACTAACAAAATTCCTGAACTCGTTTAATAAAATATGGAATGATATGACACCTCGTGTCAGATCCTATATTTATCGCTGACGACGTTTAAGGTATCGTACTATGTATACATATTATGCTTGCGCTTTTTGTAAATTTTGTCTGATCATTTGTTCAGCTCTATATATATCCAATTCTTGACAAAATCGAATTGCCGTCGCAAAGGACGTATGACGTCTAATTAGGTATTGTGCCATAGTCAATGAATAATTTAGTTACTAAAGACGTGATTTATCTAAAAAATGTGTTTCCTTAACCTCTTAATTTGACTTAGTTATTTTATTTGTCATATCAAACGACACACCATTTCAACATTGTTGACATTTGTGGTAATTAGTACATGCATTATGATTTACGGGTATGAAGGCGGACGCACGCACCCGATCACCCGATCATTGGGAAAGGTATATCGCGATTCGCCCTAGACACAAACGACAGAATCCACGAATAATGGACAAAGTTATGCTCCGGGTAAACGTGTTAAAGCTTGATCTCCTACAAATCGTTTCATTTTGACATATCATATCACTTACCAAAATTACTAAACATAGCTTTAAAATCGGTACAAATAGCATTTGTCGTTTATTTCCCTGTACTTCAATCGGTCACTTGCATGAAAAAAAGGATTTTAAGGGCAAAGAAGTGGAATCAAATTTGCTTAATGCGGATGCAATTCTAGTTTCACTTTGTTTTGATCTGTATATGTGATGTTTTAAAGGGACTGTCAACTACGAATGACAAAAATAGAAAAGTTCCCAAATACCGTATGTGTTTACAAATATCAGTTTATATTGAGTAAAATATCACGACCGGTATATTACATTACTTGGGAAAAGTTCACATTTTCAGTTTATTCGGTTATAAATTTTCGCAATGTGAAATCGAAAGTACATCCCGAAAATAGGTGACAAAACGATATACAGACTATAAATAAAGCAAGTAGGTTGATCATTTTATATATTGAATATAAACAAATCACTACGCGTGCACAATTTTTATTCCTGTGTTTACCACGTGACGATGATTATCAATCTACTGGTGTTATTTATAGTTAACTGGTAGTTACGTGGGAGACATACCCAGTAAAATTTATTACCAAATATACTGAAAATATTAAAATTTAACAACTTTTCTCAAGAAATGTAATATACCAGTCGTGATATTTCAATCAATATAAGCTAATAATTGTAAACAAACGGTATTTTACAACTTTTCTTTTCTTCGCCGTCGTGGTTGGCAGTCCCTTAAACGTATTGTCTGTGGAAAGGGTTTACTTGCTTTGCAACAGGAAATTAAAATAGCCGTATGGCTTAATATGTGTCATCAAGTTTTCAACATGCACATGATAATAGGCTTTTTTTAAACATTTTATCATAAACGCGAAAAAACACGTTCACAGTTAAAAAATGAACGGATATTAAATGTGTTCAGCTGCTTGATAAGTTTATCTAAACAAAAGTTATCTAAACAGTTTATCTAAGGTGCTCATTTCCGTTGCAAAATAAAATTCGCAATTCGGTTATCGGGGTTGACTGAGACGACTACTAAGCTGACATATTTGATAAAACTTCAAAATGTATTTACTTTGCTTTATCATATGCAATTTTGTTATTTTGGGTTGAGTTTTTTATGATGCTTAACGACAGTTTATTTTATATATGTAATGCGATATCCCAAGACACAGAATCTCGTCTTAACATATCATTGATTTAAATATAGTATTTGGTTCAATAAATGTTTTCTACTTGTAATAGTTCGAAAATAAAGTTTTGGGGCTAGGGTTTAAGTAGGTCTTGTTGTATCACCCCACCCCAGCACCTGTCCATAAGCAATGCTTTTATTATTTACCAAACTATCGCTACGATGCCGATCAAATCTGACGTTTCATACTAAAACTAACTTGTAAAATTATTAATAAGTATACACCGTAAAACTGATGCAATTTCTGTTTTTAAATTCGTAGCAATTTTTGATTTGCTAGCGTGATATCTTAGTTGTATTGTGTCTAGCACAATTTATAACCGAAGATATACGCAAATGCAATCACTCTTAAGTTGTTATGAGACCAGTGCCACTAGCGCGACCATCAACAAGTCCCGATCGTGATGGTATCACCATTTATTTTCAATCGGATATCGGTGGTACCTTTATGTTTGCAAACTACAAATGTTTATTTGGCTTCAGTTAAATAAGATAAATACAGGAATTCAAGCGCATCATTTGGGTGATGTGTTGATAGTCGTTGTGAAGCGAAGGTCGTTTGCCCACTGCATACCAACATAATAACATGTTCGGTCATTGAACTCCTCTTTTATTTAGTTGTGGACTTCTCTTTTTTTCGATCTCGTTCCTTCGACTTAGAAAAAGAGGAGTGATTTAAAAAATAGAGAATGAATGTCACCTCTGAGCCACCGTTCATACCAGGAAATCCTCGATGCTGTGGTGTGGTAAATTTCATTGGTTCTACGCACAACCTTTTACGTTATGCTGTTTTCGGCACATTTAAAATAATTTCAATGGTATTGTAGGGCGAATTGTGATTTGTGGAACATTTTCTGATCGCAAATGCTGACAAGATGGACATTCTAGAAAAGAAACCAGTGTAATGTTAACGGACAACAATAGTCCTTATTTAAGGAACAGGGTATAAAGCGCTAATCTTTATATGGAACAATTTTTAATATTTACGTTGTTACAGATAAAGTTTAAGTGACATGTGCTGTGACCTTATCAATGCTTTTGTTGTGTTTAGTTTATTTGCACACAAACATTTTTTTTTAGAATACCTTTTAGTATAACTACAAATCCTATACCTTTTAGAATACCTTTTAGTATAACTACAAATCCTATACCGGTAGAGTCATATGACTCCCACAGTAATCCGATACAAAATAGCGACCTTGTAACCTTCATCTTTCCAGCTAAACACGCTGTACACGTTTTGTGGGCATGTAAGTTATCAATGAACACAATTAACTATCAAAGCAAACATCAACATTGACCTCTTATCAACATATGTATGAAATTATTCTCGGTTTGATAAATACGGTATAGTATGTTTTTTTACGTGTTATTTAGAAGAGAGATTATGGTAATGGTTTAGCGCGAATAATGCACGGGTTTTGTGTGCATGTTTTAGCGCGAAAGCGCACGAGTTTTTCGTTTTGGGGTATATATGATTTGCACATCTATTGAGTCGCCATTCGAGGGTGTATTTGACAGGCAAACGTTATGGAACAAGAAAACGAAAGGGTGATAACCCCGCCCGCCCGCCCTTAATGAGCAAATGTATGGTTAAATAATTGGTTACATTGCTTTTATGTTTATAATTTTGCAATTATAAAGTCTATATTTAGTATATTTTCAGTTCGGTTTTTAGTGCATGTGAGATGGGATCTTAACACAAACCGATTCCTTTACTGGGAAAGACGATGGGTGTATTTACATTTAAGTCTGAAGCTGCTAAGTTTTCTTGATTATTTTGACTCATTTTTTTTACATAATATTGTGTTGAATGAGGTTTTTTAAGTTATGGGTGTCATGTTTTTCGAGACTCTCACTTCCTGGAGATAGTACCTCCAGCATATTTATTGAAATATTGGTATGTTTAAATTTCAGTGTTATTATTTTTTGTTGTCTTTCGTAATGAACGTTTAATTTTAAAGACATTCTTATTGTACGATTACTTAATATTTTCATTTTGGTGTGACTGGTTAGATGTTGAAGTCGGTTTAATATAGCTGTTCGTCATATGCATTTATATATTTCTCAGAATACTTATGATTTATCAACATTCTTTTAAGGTGCTTTATAGATTTTATGGTTTGAGTGATTTGTTTGTTTTTATGTTGATGTCCGGGGTGTGTGCGGGATGCTTTTGATGTTTGTTTGTTATGTTAATTTGCGCAATGAAATTGATAATGTTTTAATTACATTTTTTACTAAATAATACTTAATGTTTACAGAATAATAATAGCTGCTTATTTGTAGATTTCTCTAAAATTAGAGGTTTCGGGAGGTGATGAAGGCACCTAGACACCGGTCTCGAGCCATGGGTCCTCATACGTCCCCCTGCCATTAAAAGAAAAAATAAGAAAACAAAAATGGCAGTAGGGTTGCGTATCCCGCTCGCGGTTTTACCTGAATCGTTTATTACTACTGATTATTGTATGGTGTGTACGTGAAGTCATGTACACTTCTCTTGATTGGTGGTGATGGATGAATCTTGCAGATATTAGCAGCTTCTTTAAGCAACTTAATGTTTCACAATTGTTAATTTATAATATTTAAGCAAGTTAGCGTGATTGATGGGCATTTGGGGCGTCCTGTGTGCACTTTGGGCATCGGCGGGGATCAGTTTATTCAAACAGTAACTCTTTATTTGAGATATATACTTGACGTCTAATTGTTATGAATAAATTTGCATTTTTCACATGACACACATGTGCATGTGAAGTATTCATAATTACATGCCCTACAGCATTTAAATAGTATCGTTTCAGTTCTTTATACACCTGAACAAAGATGTTACACCGTTTCCAGTCGTCTCGAGACTCATCAATTGAGCGGTGCCGTTGAGGTCTATATCCATTGCACATACAACACATACGGGCGTTACAAGAATTGTTTTTTGCATTTATATGTTGAAAGTCCTGTCAAATACAAGCACTCACCCCTATTTTGTCTTTGGTTTATTATTTGCATGATAATGATAATGATGATGATATGGGTTATAAAGATGATGAGATTTTAATAGTATTTTGAGAATAGAGAATAATAAATGTACTCATAACTATGAGCAATATGGGTTCCAGATCAGCGGACAATGGAACATTGCGGGATTTCACTAATTACATAAATATAATCGCCGTTGAAACCCACCCGATTACCCATCACGCAACATAACCATCAAGTCATCGAATAAAAGTCATAATCGAAAATTGGTCAAGGC
Source organism: Dreissena polymorpha (assembly GCF_020536995.1). NCBI lineage: Eukaryota > Metazoa > Mollusca > Bivalvia > Myida > Dreissenidae > Dreissena > Dreissena polymorpha. The sequence goes on from NC_068363.1 coordinate 104,640,971, forward strand.
AATGGACATAGTCCAACTTGTTGACGCTCTCAATGATTAAGCTACTTTTTATATTGGTAATATTTGGAGCGTAGAACCGGGGCCGGGGAGGCATTCAAACAATGGTGGACATTTTTCCTTCTTTTTCTATATTGTTGCTGAAGGATTTTGTGCGCAACATTTACGCCCCGATATCAGACACTTAATATCAACGGATTGCAATAATATTTACATACCTGTGTAGATAATTCATTTCGCGATAATGTTCCGTAAAAATTATGTAATGACACTTTGAATTTTGCACGCCTGAGCAATTTAAATCCAACCACTATTCAAACGTTCAATATCTCTCGATTCGCTCGCTGTGTAGATATAAATCGATAACACGGCCTCGATGAAAAACATCTGGTTTAACAGTGGAAGAATAAACGGCGTAAAATACAGTTTGCGTTCGTCTGTTGTGGTGCAGAGCGTTACATAGTAAACCGATGTTAGTACACTTTTCTGGATTAATTAATCTTTGTTTTTTTTTCTAGAGTGACAATTAAAAAGTTCTGAAATAAATTACATCTTTTATTTTTATACTGTATATAAATTTTATTGAAACAGATTGTACAGTATACCGTCCTATGTAACGTAGAATGTAAGTACATAAAACAACACAGACAGAGGTGCAAAAAAGCATAAAAAGTTGCTGGAACTTAGAAGAGTGGATAGAAACTGCACCATACCTGTTTTGAACATATGCTTATTAAATCGACAAAGATGAGCCTACTAGATCTACTTAGGTATAAGTCGGTGTTAAAAGCTCATTTTAAATAAAATTACGCGTACACGTTACACCGTAATGCCTTTTTCTGATTGGTTGATATTTAGATCTGTTTCATAATATGGCAAGAGGTCAGTGATATTGTTGCGATTTAAGCAGAAGTTTAATTGAATAATTTATGCCTTTCTTACTTCAATTCGACGATATTTTAGGTAAAAATGGACTTCTGAACTAAAACTGAATGAGTTGGTAATGTTATTTTGCAATTTTACGCAAAGTGATGAAAATTTAAACTTTCTGGTGTCCAACACATAATGGGTCCGTCACCGATAAAACGTTCCAAAGAATTTAGCCCAAATAAAATGTTTCTCTTAATTCTTTGCGCTTCTTATGAATAAGAATAGCAATGGACACTGATCAAACACGACATTTCAATTTCACAGAAAATGCTGGCTTGGCCAGTAAGTCATCTTACAGACATAATGGCTGATTGCTTTTACAGAACATTGGACTATAGTGTCCATATTAATGCATGTCAATTGTTAAGGCGATGATTTAACAAGTTTTCCTCCAAGGCCCGATCCGCACGAGGCGGTTGTGGTGTTATCGCTCCATGTATATATTTTGATGAAGATACTGCAAAGAGCACTTTTGCACGAATAAAATGAAGAATTGTGACGATCATTTAATTACACATTTTTCTCTTTAGGTAGTATGTGCAAGTCATTAGTTAACATCCGATAACCGACGATTGTCATGAATTCAATGTCCGACTATTCTAAATATGGACAAAAACTCGTGTAAACAACCCTTCATCGTTCCAGGTGGATTACTTGTTATCAAATAAGGAAGTAAATGACGTTGTAGATATATAAGATTTCCATCATGCCGATGCAATAGTGATTGTAGTTTCGTTTTGTTTTATCTGCTTAAGTGATGTTTTGACTTATTTCATGTGGACTTGGTTTAATTTTAGAAACGGTGGGTGAATGCCTATTCCCAGAAATACGAATACCAGATAGGAATATTAACTAACATTTCAGATCAAGTTATCGAGGTGAAAATAGGCTCTCGTGAGCTAATACGCGCTTAAACTGAACAATACCTATTAAAATTTAATAAAAGCTGCATGATTAGCATGGATTTCGAAACGCTATCTAACGTACACATTTTTGTCACAATAATATCCTTCTGTCGGGATAAACTGATTAAATCATAAGGTAGTCCTATTTAATGAAAACAGTTTATGAAAGTGTGCGTGTTGTTTATCCCGAAATCTCAAAGGAAGCATATCATATGTGATTTGTTAGTTTAAGATGAGTATTCAATGAGCCTTTCGAAATCTTAATTATATTATCTGTATTGTGATATAATGAGATATAAACTGTATGAAAATTTGATTGATTGAAAAACCGCACTTGAATCCCAATATAGCATTTAGACTCGTATTAATAGGGCATTTAAGTATCTAATTAATTTAATAAACAGCACGTCCTAATTAAACATGGTTATAACAACTTACCCACGATATTGTTCGATACTCGATAGCACTACTTAAAGGCAATTAAATTTGACTATTCACGTAAAGCAGTCGATGGCCACTATGCATATACAATTCTTTTATATATTGCTGTAACTGTGTAGCCCTGAAATTCATATAAGCTCTTATGAGACGTAGACGATGGATACAATCGACAACCAAATTGTGCGAGCGCATAAATGTGTGTACAGATAACGATGACAACCTTAAGTGTCTTTGGTAAACACAGTCGCGTAAGAATTTATTTGTTCTGCAGTTTTGAAGTTGTGTCAGAGTGCTTAGAAAACTGACCGGAACAATTAATTTTTGCAAACAAGTTTGAAAAGCTAATTACATGCATTATTGCGCGCGTGTTCATTTTTTATGAAAAACAAAACAGAATGAATTTTTTTTACACTAAGCGGATTTGGTTTTATAAAACTACTTTTTCGTTTCATGTAGGTAGATGATTTTTTCATCTAATTTTGGCGGGAACGTGTGGTAAAAGAACACAACAACAATAAGCACTGATTAAATATATATTTATTTATTCCGTACACACATCTTCAATTCACTGCATGAAATATATTGTATTAACAATGCCAGATGCGAGTTTTCAATGAAAATTATCATTTGAAAACTACACGCCAATATTTGAAAAATCTATGAGTTAAATAATGTATCCAAATAACGAATCAGCAATAATCGATCGAATGTGTAACTCATGAAAGAATTCAGTAAAGACACAGTATCAGAAAAAGTCCATTGAAAAATGTGTACTCTAAAACTGTAGAAACATAGGAAGCGCTATTCTTTGCAGTGTTTCCAGATTCGGTCGTGATCTTACTCTCGGGAATGGCCAGGTTGAACTCAGTCGGCTGCTCGCTGGTGCACTTCTTTTCTTTTATGCTGACGTGCTCGTACACGTTCAGGAGCATATTGAACCCCTGGTATTATGAATTAATCGTGCCTTGTAGAGGACTGCAACCGATGTTTGTATGTGGGCTCTCACACCCGCGAGTTATCATTTCTAATGACATTTCGATATCTGTTTTAACAAATATAAACATAAAATGTTTTGGCATAAAACAATCCCGTTATTATTTGGAACTTTAATTGGAAGTTATATAACAAAAAGTTGAGGCAACGGGCGGCCTCCTTTCATACAGTGACCGATTAGTAAGTCCCAAGATGTGGATCGAGCCGAAACCGACGGCTGAAGTTTTTTAACGTCTGACTTAAAAGTAGCTATAATGTAAACTGACCTTCAATAGTCTATACTTTTGTATATTATACTGAACATTTTAGCGAGTTTGTTTGATGATTTCATATTCAAATATTATGCCTTTTTGCGTGAAAAGGGTAAATATTATGACAAACTGGCATATTGGCTAAACGATTAATTGGCTTCTCGGATTTTTTTTCTTTTTGCGTTTACTACAAAGGCTTAAACAACTAGAGCTTCGTAGGCACTTTAATATTTTATCAGCCAGATATATCTTTTTTAAATACACCATACTAATGGACGATGATAAAGGCAAAAAAGAAGCATACTGATGTAAGGCATTATATATTATGCCTCGGTCACACTGTCACGAATCAGAGCTACGAACGAGCTACGAATACTTTTCGGCACAGTTCGTAGCTATACTTACTGAACCGTGGCTCCCCGTACTTGATCCGTGATCAGTCGTAGTAGTTTTTGGATGTCCGTAGCGACTCTTGACAAATGTTGAACATGTTCAAAAAATTGCTACGAATTTATCGACCGTAGCGTATCCGTAGCAGTCCGTACTAAACCGTAGTGATCCGTACTAGTTCGTAACGTCGTCCGTACCTTTTCGTTGGCCCAAAGATTTTCAATGACTTCTACGGATTGATACGAAGAACTACGGAGCGGTACGGTTACGCTACGTATTAGCTACGATTATTCCACGGATATACTACGGAAAGCCACGGTTCCTGTACGTTGTACTACGGATATTCAGGACTTTGCACGATCTTGTACGATGTACTTCATTTCAGCACGAAACAGTACGGACATGTACGGTCCACTACAATAAATTGCTACTGAAATACATCATTGAAATTATGAAATACATCATTGAAATAAAAACAACCGTACATGCATTTGTTGAGTAAACAATCAGGAACCGCCAGCGTTTGCGATAAATTTGTTACACTTGGATATTGATATGCGACAAAATGCAGAGGCCGTAGTCGAGCTGCTTGACGATACGCGCAGAGGTAATAATGATTCAATATCGTATAACTAGTATAGCTTTGTGCTAAAAGCTACGTATTTAGAAAATATTAGAATTTGAACTTACTAGTAATACATTTTTTTTATTTGCAGGTAAGTGTCTGCCTCATATGCCTTTTGAATCTTGCTCTAATTTTTACGTAATGTAATACTTGTTAAATTAATAGCCAACATAATAAAATACAAAATTAATCATACTTTCCTAAGCATAATGTATATTTCTACATCAATAATTACATACTTTATCAGATCAGCGAAGAAAAATGAGGTGGTGGATAAGAGACTGGCTTTTAAGAAGACCCGCTCTCGCCTAATACAATGATGGCCGAGCTGATGGCTGAAGATCCGGCGGCATTTAGAAACTTCATCAGAATCGGGCCTGATATATTCCATGAGCTATTATAGGTCGTTGGTCCCAGGATCACGAAGAACCACACCTGGTTCAGACAGTCCATCAATCCAGATTTGAAGTTGGCAATTACCTTAAGGTTCTTGGCCACAGGGGGGGGGGGGGGGGCAGTTACCGTACATTGATGTGCTAAGGGTGTTATCCAGACTCCTACTGAGCCTGAGGAGTGGAAGGCCATAGCCGATCGCGGATAAATGGCAATTTCCACACGCCATTTGAGCTCTAGATGGAAATCATGTAGCCATACAATGTCCCAAGAACGGTGGCTAAACTTATTACTATTCTGTTGTGCTGATGGCCCTGGTGGACGTCGATTACCAAATCATATGGGTAAATATTGGATCGCATTTCCCATGAGGACATTGCTCATGAAGCCATTCTCACGACGAGGCTTTGGGAAGGACGAGCGAATTTTAAACTATCGCTCTTCTAGAGCCAGGAGAGTTGTGGAGAATGCTTTTGGTATTTTCGCTCAGCGATTCCGATGCTTAATGTCTTTTCTGCCACAAAGACTCTTCCCCAGACACGGCTGATTCCATTATTTCTGTTACGCGCTGTTGCTGCCGCTTGCACGTTCTCTTCTATTTGAGGCATTTTGTGTATGACAATACAAGAGGCTGTGGGCGCTGTGTTCAATCGTAGTTCGTTCCTACCTGTCCGTACCAGTCCGTCGCAATTTCCACTGCTTCGTAGCGGACCGTTCTAGTTCGTACTTGCCCGTACTAGAACGTAGCGGGTCCGTAGTTAGATCGTACTGATTCGCGTAGCATCGTACTTAATCGTACCAGACCGTAGCGGATTCCTAGTTTGATCGTACCGATTCGTGGCGCTCCGTACTAAATCGCGTCAATCAGTAGCAGTCTGTACCTTTCCTTGTTCGGTTTCCAACATTTTGATGGTAGATTCGTCGAAATCCGTACTCACATCGTTGTGCTCCGTACTGAAATCGTAGCGGCCTACGAATTTTGACAATTTCGTAGTCATTCGTAGCCGATTCAATCGTAGCTCATTCGTAGCCCTGATTCGTGACAGTGTGACCGAGGCATTAAATTATGTACAAATAAATACAAATATTGCACAGCATGATATTTGGTCCAAAAGGCGTGACTGTATTATTGTCATGAAGCGTCATACAATTAAAACATATATCAGATGAAATTGTATCAATCGAAAAACAGTTGCAACAAAGCTGGTTCTTGTTTGTAATTATTATTTTGTGTTACAATCGGCAAACCTTGGTCTACCAGTAACCAGTATAAAACACAACTCTTAGTTGACCTGATTTAAATCTTAGCATTTTATTTTATGACCTAAAAGACTGACGATATTTATGAGGAATACATGTTGAAGCATAAAATGTGTTTGTTCTCAAACTTAAGTTTTAATAAATGTATCCAATTATTAAATGATACGATTATTTACATGTTATTTTACATTCAATAATGTTTGATGAAGTATACGCAGTTTGTTTTTCATTATTTATTTATGCACTAAGGCGATGATGGTAAGGTACGAAGGTTTGAACATTGTAATAAATATCGAAGCATGCATGCGGTGTTCAAGATATGAAATAACGTAAACGTTATTGCATACGATTTGTTCCAATTTAAATTGCATGAATAAATTACACGCTTTATACTCGAATATTGAAACAGCATTTTCATGTTGTAGGAGCCTTATATCCTAAAATAGGTCAGGTTTTATAAAACAAGAAATCGCCTCACACAGTTGTCATGATCCTTGAATGTTCTAAAACTGAAAATCTGTAATTTCATTTCGTTCCCTTCATAGATCAACCAATTGAAGGTTTACGTACCCAAACTTAACGATTAAAAGTGTGTTTTATCTAGTGTCTTACCTGGATTTACATTCTTCAGTCCCTTGGCAGTATATAGAAAGTAGTATCCAGAACACACATAGCCTTGTGTACACTTCGGGGTCAACATTTCGTTTCTTGCACAGGTGTTCAATTTTTCAACAAATGATAAACCCTCACGAAGTGTCTGTATCCATCCCGGTGGAACATTCGTTACCTTGTATGCAACATGCATGCACAAAGGGCAGTCGGCTGAAAAACATACAATTATATTTGTAGACGAAGAAATTATGTATTATAAAACTATTCAGGAAAAATATTAACCACCTCAAAAATTATTCACACATTACACGTTCAAGTTGTTATTTATAGAATAAATCTACTTTAAAGTTATTTTAAAACACGCCATTAAATTGTCTAAATACATTTTGTATATTATAACATCAATGCTATGTTTTGGTTCAGGTTGAAAGAAAGAAAAACCTTCAATCCCACACAATCCTGTCGCAATAATCGTTACACATTTATTTTTTGTATGGCACACCTATGAACTAGTCTTAATGTGTAGCAACAGTTTAAAAAAACTGACATGTGAATGTGTTCTAACTGTTCACACTATGTATGTTTCGTGACACTAATGCCTGGCCCCAGTGACAAATAGCAGTGCCATCCGTGTCCATGAGACACATTTCTAGTTATGTTTGTATTATATTCTTCTTGGAAATTCAGATTTTTGAAGACAAATAGACGGACTGAAAAACAGAAAGAGAGACCGACACGGCAATAACAAAATTTGCATAAGAAGTATCATGCTATCTTATTTATTGTTTGTAAATATTTGTTGTATGAAAAATTTAATTCATATAATCGATTAATTCATGTTTTTCAAACTATTGATAGAAGGTAAAGAAGGTGTTTGCAAGTTAATCATGTAAACATTTGCCATATGCAATGAACAGCATCAGCTTTGTAGAATTCAACATTTTGCTATCATGGGAAAACGCGTCTGCGCCGTATTAAGGTATTTAGACCAAAATCAAAATATTGACGGTCGATCTGATAGGCCAAAAATAAAGCATTTGAATATGACTAATCTGGCCTGTGTTTTCTGTGCTTTTATAACGTGGGTTGCGCAATCATAAATCCTATTAAACAAAGATTACAAAGATTAAAATTCTCAAAAAGGACACACATATATAGTTATTGAATATAATAATTGACCCTTATGGTTCGGTCAATACCATACTTTATATCAGATTGCTTAACATTAAAAGCATCTAAGTATTCGTTAAAAACGATCAACTTTCAAGTAATCTTGTCTCGACTTTATTTTGGTATGTGCATGCCACAATACACGATGGTAGCTAATAATTTTGAATTTGACATACAACTTATTTACATATTATGTTTTTTAGTATAGTTTATCACTGTAAAATGATTTAATAAATTAATGACTAAAATGACAATTTATTTTATCACATGCTATACCCTGTTTCCAATGTAATACAACCATTACATATTTGTGTATGTTACACATGTGTAAGACAACATTTTTAAGCGTTTTCATTGGCTAAGTTTTTGTTTATTGACCAATCACATTTTGTTATTTTGCTGAAATGACGTTGCAACGTCAAATTACGTCACGAAATGTAAACAACATTCGGGATTTATCACTATGTTTGCGTAAATATTTATTTAATTTGCTCATTTAAAAGCATGTGATAAAAAGATCTGACACTCGTTGTCATATCATACCATATTTTATGAAACTCGTCCAGGATATTCGTTAGTAAGCTCGCCAACGGCTCGCTTACTAACAAAATTCCTGAACTCGTTTAAAGGGATCTTTTCACGCTTTGGTAAATTGACAAAATTGAAAAAAGTTGTTTCAGATTCGTAAGTTTTCGTTTTAGTTATAATATTTGTGAGGAAACAGTAATACTGAACATTAACCATGCTCTAATATAGCCATTATATGCATCTTTTGACGATTTTAAAACCTAAAAATTATAAAGCGTTGCAACGCGAAACGATTGAATAATTTGGAGAGTTCTGTTTTTGTCGTTAAATTTTGTGAAACTACGAAGATTGCTTATATAAGGTATAAAATACGTCAAGAATGTGTACTCGGCGGAATAGCTCAGTAGGCTAAAGCGTTTTTACTTCAGGACTCTGGCAGGACTCCAGGGGTCACTGGTTCGTAACCTGCTCCGGGCAATGTTCTTTTCCTTTTTTTAATTTTTTTCTTGATTTTTTACTGGAGCTTTTATGATCCAATGTTTACATTTATCAATATAAAGCATTTAATGAATAAGTTAAAAAAATGCCAAAATCTGTGAAAAGGCCCCTTTAATAAAATATGGTATGATATGACAACTCGTGCCAGATCCTATATTTATTGTATTGGGTTTATATTTGTATAAGTGTCAGCATTTTGTAAGTGGTTAGAATGTACAAACGTCCAGTGTCACGTATCTGAATAAACAAAATGCCCGCAGGTTAGATTCAGTAACTTAAATGCTTAGCGCGAAACACTGCACTTGAACTTTTTTAAGAACAATTGTGTTATCTTTCCGCGACTCTTTACCTCCGTATCTCAAAAGATTTGTTCGGCTTGGTCGATTTCTCCAATCGTAGGAATGTTTTCGATAGCGCCAGAAACCGGAAGAAATACGTATAATATAGAAGCTATCGGTGGAAAATATGACTCCAGTGCTCGCAATCAGTTTAGCCCTAACTTGAAAAAGGAGCAGAATATGACGGACTCGATATTGTTACTAAATTCGTTTTTGAAAGCCATCCGAAGCCATATTGCATCTTGATTAGTTCAGAAATATATACTGAATCCTTAGTTGTCATACATAAGCATCAAATTCCGGAGAGAAAGTCGCTTAAAACACGTTCGGATGTGCTGCGAAAGGAAAAAAGTATGTTTTAGCTTCGTTTCCTTTCTAATGTTTACCCTAAACATAATCAATCACTTCAATCAGTTATTTATATGTATGACATATTTCCCGCTTTTTGTAATAATTTCAATCTAATAACACAGCTGCATTGTGATTTCAATAAATCGACACTAGTTGTTTTTTAACCCATTTATGCCTAGTTGACTCTCCCATCTTTCTAAATTGGATCAATTTATTAAAAAATAATGGATATTTAGTATATCTATTTCTATATTTAATATATTTCGTAAAAAAATTATATCAAGCAAACAGCGCAGACCCTGATGAGACGCCGCATCATGCGGCGTCTCATCCGGGTCTTCGCTGTTTGCCAAGGCCTTTTTCTAGACGCTCGGCATCAATTGGTTAATATCAAATAAGAAACCCATTATAAAACGAATAACTTTCAATTCATGTATCGTGATTGAGAAACGCTTGTATTAATGCAACATGAGATGTTCTGGTATTTGAAATAGCATCTAAATAGATATGTCAACAATTTGAACACACCTCAAATGGTTTTCCTAATCGCCGATCAAATGCGCCAAAAGGGGACAGACACAGACAAGACACAGGTAAGATATAGTAAGCAACTAAAAAAAAAACATATTCTAAATCGCTTAATTGCATTTATATCAACAGAGAAAAGCACTCTTTCGAAATAGACAGTACTTACTAATGGTGAACGGAGTGACAGTAAATTGATTCACTTCGCACGAAACAACGTTAAGTGCATTTTTTGTGAAGCTGGTAAAACTGTAGATAGCTCACTCTATTTGAGCAAAATGCTGCTAAAGAATTATTTAAATAATCCCTGACTTATAGCACATGTTTATATCTAATATACACGAGTGTGCAACGATTTACATTGAAATAATTGAATCGTGCATAAACATTTAACAAAAACTAACATTTTACGTTATTATAAATATTCATTTAAATATATTTTTTTAAGTAAACGTTCTTTTTTAATTTTCGCATCTTGTTTTAAACGTTGAAATTAAGACTCTATATGCCCTATTAAATCACATTGATGTCACATTATCATAAGCTTGGTTCAAGTTTGAATAATAATTAATGTTTAATTAACCAACTAAGTAACCCATTTCAATAAACCAAAGTACAACACATACCGTGCACTGAACAACAGCCGTGTAATATTCCGAAAACCACCCAGATTGAAATCTTCATATTTTTCAATGCGGCATTGGGTATTATGGTATCGCAAAGACCTTTATACCCACTTCTTGAATTGTATCAAAGAGCAATAATTTCCCGGAGTAACACGGCTCGTTTTGAAAAGAAAATGCAAAACATCCTGTTTAGATTTTGTTATCTTGAAATTCGAATGTGTTTATGCTTTCAGCCGCCTTTGAGTGCAGGCATTTGTTTTTCCAAGTAATTGTTTAGAGATTGTCACTTCAGTTTGCACAGGGCAGCTAAAACTTCCAAAAAGGACGCCACTGACTGTTTTGAATAAATGTTCTTTCGTTAAATAACCTGGAGAAAAAAATGCACGTAAGCATCAACCGAAACGATGTCTGAAGCGAAGAAATGTAATAATTATGCATTCAGAACCGTGAACAACAACTTTGATATTATATCAGTAGTATTAAAAACCATTCTCGAATAAAAGCATCAAGTCTTTAACAACTGACAATAAGCGTTATATAAGTCTCGTGATTGGTATTACATGCATTAATAAAATAATAATTACCACACAATATATGCACGAATATTTTTAATTAAATGTGAGTACAAAATATACATGCTTTCTCCCGAACCGTTAATAAAATGATAGAGGCAATTTTATGATACGGTAAGAATAGTCTTAAAAAGGTTTGGTATAACAGACGAAAAATACAAGCTTCTTTCACTTTTTTAAAAGTTATGTAATTTTAACTAAACTGAAATAATTTGTATTAAGCTCAGCGAGTACCATATAAGAAAAACAAAAACAGACATCATATCAATATGGATCCAGTCCCTTGATTATAACCGCTTAAAGAAAAAATCATATTGCGCCATCGATGGAAAAAGAATTGTCTTATAATTTCAATGTCTCATGTTACTGTTCGCTTCAATGGGAAGACATGGTATAAAATGATTCATGTTAGAACAGAAATGAAATCTGTCACGTTTCAGTTTTAATTTAAAGCACAAAATATTCGAATATATCTATAGATAAGACTTCTAATGGTCTTAGGAGTTATAGAGACTGGCACGGCACGCGCGCTCGATATTTAGCACGCCCGATGTATGTATGGAAACAGTAACCGATCTATCCTCCTGAGGGAATTTTCTTGATTTATCAACTGTATTTCACTATGTACATAAAGTGTTTGATAGTTCTTATTAAAATGACGTCGGATCTTTATGGCAAAGATAACAAGTTTTGTAAACATTATATGAAATTGTGACATTTTTAAACCTGATTTGAAAAAAACAGGTTAAGATAGTATTATGCTATCTGTTAACGACGGGCATTTGTTTTATCATGTTATCTTCTGGGACTTTCAGTTTCAATTTGCTGACGTATAAAAACCGGAATTTAACACGAAAGCTTATGGGTTGTTATTTAAAATCATGTATTACTTGCAAAGTTTTATAAAATGAAGTAAAATTAAACAATACATTCACAAAACTATATTGCATAAAACTGATTTTGTGTTTACTCGATATATATCGTCTTTAAATGCGGAAGCATGGACGGTGCATGTGCGATCAATCTTTACGAAACATCAACACGATGCAATTGCAATGTTATTGAATGATAAACGGTCATGGGATAAAGATACATTTGATTTTCTGAATTTGTATCAATTATTGAACAAACATAAGGCCACATTTATATA